>NC_064601.1:46682206-46982206 GCF_943734735.2 Anopheles gambiae
AATTTAATCATTTTTTTCGCCCGATGTTCGGCAAAGAACGGTCTAGCGTAATAAGAAGCTTCAGTTCTGGGGACTAGGAATGCCCGCAAAACACACATGGATGGGGTGGCGGTAGCGAAGCTCCTTTCGATGATGAAGAAGGTTGACTCTTCTCCCTGTTATGTATGGAAAATTAGCTACTGGCAGCCTGTTTGAATTAGCTGGCTGCCTACCACCGAAAGCCGCTCATACACTCAACGGGAGTGCTTTTGGGTTGAACGTCTGACAGCAGGACTCCAACTTTCCTCGTTTCTTCCCATTCATTGTTCGCGGGAAGCTTGTTTGGGAAACATAATACCTACCAGAAAAGATATCACACATATCAGCATGCTTGAGCGAAGAAGCGTCCGGAGTCGTCTCACCCGGAGGCATCACGCACGTGTCGTCTTCGTCCGTTGGTGTATTGCGTTGTGTGGCTCATGTTGTGCTATTACAGCTTCTTTCTCTGCTGAGCTTTTTTCCTTGATTAGCATACCGTTTGGGGGGTTTTAGGGGGGACAACTCGAACACTGCTGCTCTGTGTGGACGGCGGTAGATGAGCCTAGATGAGATGAGATTGTACGCCCAGGATAAGGGAATGTGATTTAGAAGATTCATCTCACGAAAACGAATTCAAATACTCATCCTACACTCCACATCGGGGGTACATGGTAGATGGTACAAGGCCGAGAACTAGTGCACAGTCGCACGCAACGTCTTCTGTAGCGTTTATTTGTGGAACATGGGAACTGATTTTCTGCTCGATGCTTTCATTTCAACCAAACATTGTTGACGGTTAGCGTCTTTGTGCATGTAAATAAAGAAGATACGTTTGTGTATCCTTTAGAGTGGGGGTGAAGTTATTTTTGCCTCATTTGAAGGGTGTTGATTATCACTAACCCATAATAGATAGAGAAAGCTTTCGGCATATTGAATCAATTTGAACCGTGCTTACTTTCGCACAACGATGATTGAATGATTACTGATGCATCTACCACTGTCTTTCTTTCCGTCCCAATATTTTCAGATGTTGCTGTTTCTTTAAACGAAAGAAGAAGAAATCGTCCCGCCAGAAATGACTAGAAGCAGTGCAATGTAGCCCGGAGCGCGAAGCTGTCAAGCTGCTACGCGCCACCTCCCACTCCAACTCGCGGGACAGCGTCCTAAACCCGAGCCAGGATTACATCCAGGCCTCGTCGCAGCATACGATCCGCTACCCATCGACCTCCGTGCTGGCCTCGACACCAACGCCATCACTTCCATTGTAATGTATTTGCGTTCCAGAACACACACACACACACCCACACACTCACACACAAACACACAAGTCGGCCTGTTTTTTTTGTTTCTGTTCAGTTTCGTTCTTACGTTTGTTTTGGATTAGTTCCTTTTGTTCTTTTCTTCTCTCTCTCTCTCCCTTAGTCTCTTCAAATCTTTCATTGAGGTTAACTGCTACTTTTAAAACATTCACTTCCCTTGTTTTGTTTGCGTTGTGTTTCTTCTAAACCGTTTTTATATGATCTTACATCGCATTAGCATCTGCAACTTATCTAGTTTGGTTGTACCGCCACTCGTACGGGCTCGCGAAGAAAGCACTTCGCGATACGATCAAAACAAACTTCAGCGTCCATTTCCCTTGAACGCCTTGCATTTAAACACAAGGATAATGATTGTTTTATAAGTTTACCGAGACATCCACATTTGCTTGAGCGGCAACTTCTGCGCTAGAGGAACAGCCTCCAATTATACACAGCCAAGTCCTGTTTCCTTGCGGAAGATGACTTCTTCCCCACTTCCAATTGCATACACGAGGAGAGCACTGTTGTTTACGTTCTGCGCACATGTCGTGTCCTTCCGTTTAACACAATTCAGTTTACAAATTATTCTCATGCGCTGTCTCAAAACTCCGCTGTCTGTATTGGTGTGTAATAATTAACGTTGAATTAATTTTCTTACCATTTACTACCGAATCAACTACACGCGCGCGCTCCACGCTCCCCAACCGCGACATCCAACCACGTGTGCCATCCACGCGTATCTTCACCGACATCTGACTATAACTGTGCTATCTATTTCTTCTACTACCAATGCTACTACTACTACTACTACTACAACCACCTACTTCCTTCCACTATTCTTCAATCACGCAATTGACTGTAACTCACCACCTCTACCGTCTGTGACACTACCAAAACTGCGCGTACGAGAAATATCTTCTGCCTGTCGTCGTGGCTCTCCGTCCGCCGTACTCTGCGCCCGGCCTTTGATTCCTGTGACTTTTTTTTCTACACATAATTGGTCATGATTTCTAAAATTATGAACGCACCAAAATTCCTCCGAACGGGGCTGTAACTAACCTGTGTTCTCCCTGCTTATAACCGCGCCGTTGCCAACTACCGAACCAAACCATATAATACCGCAGTGATCTCGATGATGACATTGATCTAGACGTTAATGATCTTACTGTCGTGTTATCCTTCCTACGTATACTCTGGGAATGAATGAAAAGGCACATTTGATGCATATGATCGATGAAGTATGAAAAGAAAGCAAGCCTCTCTTGTTAACGTAATATCATCCACTTTACTCCCATTAAATGGCTTTGGCTCTTTACGCGCTATCCATGATGGCTCTAACACGATCTAGCGATTAATGAAAGTAAGCTATGATTACTCACTCAAGTATGGTTTAGGAAGGACAAAACAAACGCAAGTGAAACGCGCACTAGACAAAAGCTAGGCCTGAGAAAGAGGGCATTTTTTATTAGGGAAACTCGAGAAAAACCGCCCAAGAGTTCAGCAGGTAAAGGAATCTCTAGGGACACTAGGACAATGTACGGAACTATGGCTATAGAATATAGGGAACAGTTGCTAAATTTCGCTGCAAATCGAAGTGTTGATTTCTTTTTCTCCCAAACGGTCGCAAACAAACAAACAGTGCAGTGATAGGATATAATTGAAATACTCGCCGGAATAGACTTCAAACGTCTCTCCCATCGCATGCGGACAAGTAGTCCGCTTAATTTTTGGTTTATGGTTTGCAGAAGAATCGCTAAATGAGGTGCACCAATCGATTTCCTTAGTAGCTCGATTTCAGTTCATGATATTATTTTTGTTGAATAATTAATAAAAGAAAGCTAAAACGGGAATCATTCAGCTACTAGTCAGTAGATGGCGCTTCTAATAGATTCTGTGGTTTTGAACAATTTCGTTGTTGCGTTTTCTAATTTTATCTAACGTTGATTGTTTTTATTATTTTTATAGCTTTTTGTCGCCTTTTTGGCATCAATTGAATGGACGAAGTAGACAAGATTCGCAATTCGAAGCGCTGCGGGAGAAAGAGAAAAGTACCACTGAGATAATGCTGATGAATTTATTTGCAAATTACCCTTATTCTACCGTTGCATATACCGCGGCGTATGGGAGTGACTTAAAAACAAACCAAAAATAACCTTTTCTATCAAATCTAGCAACATTTTAAAGTAAGCAGATAGTCAGTTTAAAACAATAACGATCGCCCAATGTTTAGTGTTGGTAGTCGGCGTAAAACATTTCTAGTGTGAGAATCAGTTTTGAACCACGTTTTTAGAACCAGTCACAAGAAAGCACCACTTCTAGCATAATAGTGCGCGTCGGTAAAGGCGTATAGCGTATAAGGCACTTTATAGGGAAGGTTTCGAATGAACCTCAAAAATATAACCACGGAAAGCGAGCTTTTACGCAGCTGAAACTAAACAATTCGCGATAAAAATATAGCTCTACGCTTTCACGCATATAAAGAGCCAAAGCTCACACGGTACAAGATGGTACAAGAGAATACGCTCATCGAAAGAGGATACAGTAATCAAGCGATAGCACCGACCGTAATGTCATTCTTGATCGAACACCAAAGCCAATCATTGAGTTAATGAAATGATACTCCGAGTCCCACTTCCGTGTGGACGGCAAAACTGCGGTTAAACCATTTATGCCCCTTACTGCCCCAACAAAACATGCCGGTGGGAATGTCCTTTCCCATACGATGTAGATGAATCCAACACTCCAATATCCACGCCGTTGAACTGTTTTCTGTTTGGCATCTCGAGCACAACCACGAGTAGTAGTAGTAGAGTTTCGTTCTCTCGTTTTGCGCAAAATGGCACTCCATTTAATAATAACCCTTGGCTTCAGCACTGTAATGGTTCGATGGAATGCAGCACAGGTTAGTTGTGCACTGTTGATTGTTACGTCTGCAGCGAGAACATCTGTTGGCTTTTTGATTGTTTCTGTCTTTGAATCATGATTTTGTCCTTACGTTGTTTTGCCCAACTTTCCATAAAGTGCTCCATACAGTGATTTATACTCTAAAGGAATGAATGTATAGTTTTCTTTTTGCTGGTTTTGATAACAAGTTGATTTCAATGCTCTCATGTCCTGTCCACCTTCTTTTCATTTCCTTTTACCGTTATTTGCCTTTTGTATGATGTGAGACGAACAATTTTGAGACGCGCATACAGACAGCCGATGATGTTTCGTTAGTGGTTTGGATAGTGACACACCTGAGAGAATGCTTCAACAAGCACGCGCTTTTTTCTCATACAAATATCACCATTAAAAAAATAGAGTACTTAACCGACCCACCGTTACACGCTACTTACTCTGCTACATCACCGTTGCATCGTATTTGCACATATACACCCTGCCCCACATACTGCATCTTTTGACTTTTGACTTCCTCCACACCAAAACCACACAAAAACAGTTTCAAACGTACCTTTTCCCACGCTCTCTCTATCTCTTCCTCGTTGCTCCATCTCCTGTTAACTAATCCTTCTACTGTTGTTGCTTCTTTTCTCAAACACCGCTCGGATGTCGCATTTGAAATACTCTCACCTCAGGAGAGACGTACACGTACTTGAGTAACTTTTAAATGAATAACAAAAAAGAGAAAAAAAAACAAAAACAGATTATTTGTATCATGTTGTTTAAAAAGTTAATACACCGTTTTGGTTTTGTTTCCGTTTTCCCGTTAACTTTGGTTTCATCCACGGAGGACTGTGCGGAATAAAAAAATAATAAAAAAAAAATAAAAAAAGGAAAAAAACAAAGTGATTAATTCACAGAAAAGTAACAGAAAAAGAAGTAACAGAAAGGTACACAACATACACATGCTGTCGATTACATCCTGCCATATGTGAACGCGAGAACCGGAACAGGAAAACATACAAACAAAACTCAAAAACAGAAGAAAAAAATACAAAAATAAATAGGAACAAACAAGAAAACTAAATAATTGTATAGAAGGAAGCTACAAAACACAACACTCTGGTAAAAATCCTTTTTTTTTAATGGAGATTTTGTTATTAGATTCAAAGTGCTTTTTGGCTTGAAAGGCAACAAGGTGACCTATATAAAGGTTTTTCTGTAAATACGATTTAGCCGTTCGCTTAACAGCTTTCTTCGACTGTTTTCATCAAAACATGCACCATTGTATATGTGCTAAATAAAGATGAATTATGCTTTTTTGGTTGCTATCAATCTTCGCTAATTTGATAAACCGTGGCTGCTGAGCCTTGTGAGTGATAGCGCAAAGCTTGTTGGTTTACCATTTCTGTTGGTTTTTTCTCTCCCAATTGAATGCGCTCTATTTCGTGCTCTAAAATCTAATTGTGATACAGAATAGTTTCCGCTCCTCTCTTTGTATAGTGCGAGCGCACGTGCGAGTGTGTCTGAGTGTACATTTTAAAAATGCATTGAGCTAACTAAACGGATCTCCAACGTCCTTTTTTCCCCCGTACACACATACAAACTATGCCATTGCGAATGCTTGCGCTAATAAAGGCCAACGTAGTAGAGAAAATAGAAAAAACCTTCGCGGAACAGGCAGAACGGAACGTAGCAAAAGACGCAAGAAAGAGTGTAACATAATTAGATGAGCAACAACAACTCAAAGCAAACAACAACCACAACTATGAGACAGAGTATGTGTGTGTGTGTTTGTATGAATTATCTTATCTACATCTACAAGCAACCAAGCTGTGAAGCAGCGAACGACAAAGGGTAGAAACCGAGTGCAAAATTCATATTTTCTCACGTGTTGTATGTGTATGTTACCGTCGCCTCCCAAGCAGGGGTGAGTTACCCGCGCAAGCAGCAGATAAGCAAGTCAGATATCGTATTGTAGGGTAGTAGTCGACTTCCTTGAGTGTTGAAGGCTCTAGTGAATGACAGGATTGTTGATGTTTTGCCCCCCATTTCTTGCGCGCTTTGCAAGCTGTGTTTCACAAAGAAACCAAAAACATGTGTGCAAGTAAAGAGATACATGAATGGGAAGCTATAATTACAAGCACAGTGAAAGAACAAAATCGTATATTGAAGAAATAGGATTGGAATGTCGTGAAAGCGCGTTACAAATGATCGGTGAAGTAAAACAGATACCGAACGAAGCGTGTAAGCATAACACAAAAGCGAATCGAATAAGACACGCATAGCAGCTACATACAAACTACTACAACAACAAAAAGAAACAGAACAAAAACACTAAATTTGAACCACAACCGCTCCAGAACAGATGATAAATGTGTGTATGTGAGTGTGCGTGTGTGTGTGTGTGTGTGTGTGTGGGTCTGTGTTTGCAAAACAGTAGCACAACTTGCTGTTGCTTGTTGTGTGTGTACCACCACACAAAGTTTTGTTTTATAAAAAGAAAATAATATGCCAGTTTTTTGTCAAAGTAGCATAGCATATAAAAGCAAGCATCAAACCGGAGGACTAAACTGCTGCCCTCAAGCATGTCAACAGAACACGAAAACGAAAGAGAGAAAGCAAAATGATGGTGGCCGTAAGCATGAAAGGGATGTCTAATAAATGCGCCTGCTACCGCCACTAGGATTGAATGGTCACAAAAAGAGAAAACCGACATACAGGCAGACACAAAGAAAGAGAGAGAGAGAAAGGTTATGTGAATGGCAAAGCCTACTGCTACTATCTATCCACTACCTTACCTGCTACTCCGTGGTGTTGTGGCAAACGGTGGGTAGTAGCAGCTGAAGCATGGGTCCTCCTGCACTCACTCCCATAGAAGCGGGCAGCAACCGTCAAAAGAAGGACTACACCCACACACCACACAGTCGTGTCCAGTACGGAGTGTTGTGGATCAAACTAATTATAGATAGCAGAGAAACAACAGTAGAGGTGTAGCAGCAATGGCGGCAGGATGTATGTGTATGTGTGCGACAGATAGGAAGGGAGGGAACGCGCTAAACACACTTAGTATACACTCGGTATACCTACAATTGGCTAAGTGAAGCCGACAAAACAAATCCACAGAGGGTTAGCGAGAGCAGCGATAGACAGAGAGAGGGCAGAGAAAGAGCTACACTAAAACATGGGAAGGGAATAGCTCTGGGGGAAATAGTTGAACATGAAAGATAGGGATAGGAAATAGAAAGAGAAAAGAAACATGTGCGAGAGCGCTAACTAGTATGAGTGAACGTGCGTGTGTATAACGCTTATGCGAGATAACATAGTGCGAACAGGCGAACAAGAGAGCGAAAAAGAAAACAAGTAAGAAAAACAGAACCTACCTATTCGATAAGATTATTTAAGTGAAAGCAAAAACACATAAGAAAAGAAGTGAAACAAACATAAAAGATTTAAAGCTATGAAAGAAATAACAAAAAAAACACACACAAACAAGTAAGCAAACAAACAAACAACACAAACAAAATTTAATTAAACTGTGCGAAAGTAAAAGAAGTATAACAAACAGCAGCAGCAAACGAGCAAGCCAAAACCACAAGAGTCAAAAGAGAGTAAAACAAAGCAAATGATGGCGCTTGCGCTTGCGTGTGGAGGGAGGTGGATTGTGCTGTAGTTATTATTATGTGTGTTTGTGTGTGTGGTAATAAGTAATCCTTTGCAAAAGGAAGAAAACGCGTAGAAGAGACAACACAAACAAAACCGGAGCAGAGAAAAAAGGATATAAGTGAATTATGGAAGGAGTGTAAGGCAAGGCAAAGAAGAGAACTATGATCAGCTGCGTTAAGCTGATCAATTGTGACACTGTGCGTGTATGCGTGCGTACCAGTGTGTGTGTGTGTGTGTGCGCGTGTGTGTGTTGGTATGAGGACGTTTGAGTGTATATAATACAGAAATCAAGGCAGAGAGAGTATGCATTAGCTTGTGATTTTGCGCGTGTGTCCGAAGGAAATGAAAATATAAATATTTAAATGTACGTGTGTGTATGTGTGTGTTTGTATAGATAAAACGTCGCTCCCTTAACGCTCCCAGCCCCTATTTACACACACGTACACAGTACCAGACCAGAGAGAAATGGAACAGATGGTAAAGGTTACTACAAAAAAGCGATACACGTGACGGCAGATAGTGTGGTGTACTCTGTATAAAGGAAACGAGATAGAAAGAAAACGGAAACTAGAACACGCGGAAGTGTAAGCATACACGGATACTTTCCTCATCCCTTCACATTATACTGATTTAGTGCTAAAGGAAAGCTAAAACATGGCAATGTTGTATATTTAGTAAAGTTATTGCACACTTGTGAGAAAAAGGGATATATGTGAAGAGATATAGATAGAATGCAAGAGAGAGAGAGAGAGAGAGAGAGAGAGAGAGAGAGAGAGAGAGAGAGAGAGAGAGAGAGAGAGAGAGGAAAAAGATAGTAGAGTGAAGGATGGCGGTAGATTAAACGAAATGGAGAGCGAAGCAACACATAATTAAAGCTCACCTAACTGTACGCGTATTATACACGGAGCAATTCAGCGAACAAACGTTATACAATACGATACACACGTACCTACACAGCCATGCATACGCACACACACACACATACGTGTGCGCATGCTATACTGACATGTGCGTACACCATACACACATATGCCGAATGCGAAGAGAACATGTTAAACAGAGAGAACTGGGCGAATAAAGCGAGAGAACACGTATGTTACAGATGCAGACACAAAAAAAAACAGTAACAAAAGAAATAAGAGAAAAATGCGAGAAAAAAAACAAACAACAACCGACTGTAGTAGCTAAATGAAAATAAAAATCTGCAAACATCTTAATTAAAACTAAATATTGATGCTGTTTCATTTATTTTTTATACTTTAATTATTATCTGTTTCATAATGAGAAAGTTGAGAAACCCTGTCCTAAATTCCCAAAAACCTTAAACCCTGTGCTGGAATCCAACTCTTCCTATACTTTAGAAAAAAAAAATATGAAAAATAAATAATAAAATATATATGAAAATAAACATAAGAAATAAATATCTCTCTTTAATCAATTTTATTTGAGAAACTAAAACTGTGTTCAAATTGGAAAATAAAAATCCGCGAACTCTGTCGTTGAATTGCAAACCCTGTCCTTAAATCCCGATAGGTTCGTCGCTTGCTGTCGCATTGAAGTCTCTTTCGCTCTCTCTCTCTCTCTCTCTCTCTCTCTCTCTCTCGCTTGCTCGTATGCGTTCTGCGTGTACCAGGAGCGCCGTGCAAGATTGAACGTAAGCTACCTCCTGCATGTCATGCATTCCTGTTACATTTTGTGATTTTTGTTCCGTTTTGCAAATCCCGATCAAGCAAGCGAGCGAGGATGACTACTACCTCTTCGTGCTCATGGGCTCCTGTTACTTTCACACCGTTGCTACACGACAGCAGGCGTTCGCGTTTTCGAAAACTTGCATGCAACATTTACAGGGTTTCCACGATTTATTGGTTGGTTCCCATCAATTTTTGGTGGGTTCCCATATTTTTTTGCGTTTCCCAGAATTTTTGGTCCAATTGTATTGATGTACAATCGGAAAATACCCATAAACTATGGGAACGAACCAAAAATCTATGGGATACGACCAAAAATCGTGGGATCGCACCAAAAAATCACAGGAACTGACCAATAAATCGTGGAAACCCTGCATCGACGAAGAAACAACCTCCTTTTTTCTAATATGGAGTTTTCTCCTTTTCTCTATCAAAGGAGAATCCTTTTCTCTATCAAAGTGATTGTCGCACTTTCGTATTGCAGAAGCGGGGGTTTTAAAGTTTGTGATATTTTAATAAAAAAGAACAACAACTAAACAGTGGAAAATAGCTGTTTAAACAAATTACATAAAATACACAACACGTTGCAGATGTTTTGTTAGCTTTTATTTATTAATTTCATCCTTGGTTTTTCGATATTTCCCATAAACAACAACGGTTCTTAAACAATAAACAACTAGAATCATGATGATGATATAATGTGGCGACGATGTGTCGGACTAATGGAAGAAGTAAAAGAAAATCGCCCATTCTCACAACTCCTCACACTCTGCGTCGTGTTTTGTTTTTTGTTTCTGTTCTGTTTTATTTTGCTCGCTCGTTTCAATACCACCCTGAGTGGCATTTTTATATAAGTATGTGTGTGTGTGTGTATATATATATGTGTGTTTTTTTCAGTGTATATATATATATAATATTAAATAGGTTTTATCTTTTCCTTCTTTGCCGCGTGTGTGTGCGTTTGTTGTTGGCTGGTATTCGCACGAAGTTTCATGCGATCGTTTCGATCTCTTTACTTCTCTACAATTTGTCTGTAGTTGCATTATCTCTATACTCGTGCTCTTTCAATGTTGTATCTGTTGCTTTTTGTTTTTTTGTTTTGTTTCTGTTCGATAAATAATCTGTAACTTCTTTCTTTACACCATTGTTTAAATGTTCCATTTGGCTATAAGTTTCGCAAACATTTGTTTTAAGTTTGTTGGTTTTCTTTATGTTCAACATTGATATAAATATTTTTCTCTTTCACCTGCCCTTTCTATTGGTTTAATTTCTTTCTTTCTATTCATTTCGCTCGCCCGACACTACATTACATCACCCTTTTACCGTTATACACCTCACATTGTATCGTTTTTGGGTTTTTGTTTGCTTCTTTTCATATCCAGATTTATACACCGTGCATTCTTGCTCTTGCTTTAATCCAATTTAAATTTCCTGTTTATCAGCTTCTGCGGTTTTGATTCTTGTTGTGACACTTGCCGTGGAAAAAATACATTTTATATAGCGTTTATTTGTATATGTTAAAAAGAGAGTTGAAAATTTGGGACAAAAATAAAAAAAAAATGAAAAAAAAATATCGGTTTTGTCACGTTCTCTCCTTCCTGCGACCTCCGAGAGAGACAGAAACTTATCGCTGGAGTTATTACACACTAACACTATTATCATTCTGTTGTTCTGATTGCCCTAACGGTTTGTTCTATTTCTTCTACATAAATTACAAAGTTTATCCATTGTTGTTTGCCGTTTCACTTTCTTTGTTTGTTTTGTGTGCTTAAGTCGTCAGTTTTTTTTATGTTCGTTAACCACTTTGATTGTGTTGTTACTTTTGTTTCTCATC
Organism: Anopheles gambiae; assembly: GCF_943734735.2. Taxonomy (NCBI): domain Eukaryota; kingdom Metazoa; phylum Arthropoda; class Insecta; order Diptera; family Culicidae; genus Anopheles; species Anopheles gambiae. The sequence goes on from NC_064601.1 coordinate 46,693,594, forward strand.
ATCTCCCTAAGCATATGTTTACCTTTCTGCCACTTTTTGTTTGCTTGTGTTGTTTCCAGATTTTTGCATATGTGTTTTTGTGTTATTTGTGTTTTTTTCTCCTTGTTTCGCTGTTATGTATATGACACAGTACTATTTGTTTCATCTTTCTCCCATTTGTTTGTTGTATGTTTCGTTCCCTGCAATAACGTTGCTGATCACACAATGCGACACGGCACATGTTTGACCTTCTGTTTGTTTCCTGTTTCTTTTTTTACTACTTTGTATTAAACTTAACTCATGCTTTTCTTTCTGCTTATATGCCCGCTAGTCTATACACCGTTACTCAAACACGGTGTGTGTGGTTTGTCTATGTCCCAAACGATTGCCGGAGTGTCGGTTTTTGTTCCAACAAACGGTGCCCTAAAAAACAGGCCACGTAAAACAGATGTGTGTGGATGGGTGGCAAAACCATACATTTGTATGTAATTATTAACTTCAACATTCCATTTCAACCTTGGGTGAAGCAAAACCAGTCTTTTTAAAACTATTTTCAACCATAACATAATAACAACCTAACAACACCAGGGTGTTATAGACTACCGTATCTTTTAATCTTTCCCTATTAACTTTGCTTTACCATTCCTTACGCTTTGACTACTGCTGCATTGCTTCGGATTAACGCCTTCTTCCTTCTGTCGGTGGCACGGAGAATTAAAACCACCTTTTACTAACAACCGGTCGAGAGGTAATGGAAATGTTGGCCTCGCTACTAACGCTACACTCCGCCCCTCCCCTTCTACAATTAACGGTGGCCTCAAATGTTAACGAAAATCGGTGTTTTGTTGGTTGGTTTGTTGGTTTGTTTGTTCTAATCAACCTGCCCTCGAATGCCAATGAACCTAAAACCCTTACATATATAACCAAAAGCTGTACTGTTGTTTAAATCAACATGATTTCATTGGCTATTTATTTTTGCTAGACTATTACCTTCCTTTCTACCTTTTTATTGTTTTGATTCGTTAAATTGTTGTCCTGCCTTTCGTTTCATAAATTAAACGCGTAAAGTCATTTTGCTTTGATTGTACACAACTGATTGATGTTTGTTTGATGTTTGATTTGACTTTCTGTTCTTTCTTCCATTGCTCTCTACTCTTATCCTGTTTAAAACATTCCGTTTGCTTGTGTTTGTCATTAATCTAACTATTTCCTATCTTGTTGTTTTTGCTCTTGTGATCTTTTTTTCTTCTTCTTCTAACAGTAATAACTTAAAACTAAACCCAAGCATCTGATTAAGCGCAATACTTTTACATAAATCAAGCAATAAGCAGCGATCAAATGTTGTCCAATTTAACCACATATATCTCAATTGCGAACATTCCGGATGAGTGTGGTGGGTGAACGTACGTTCCTGTTCCTCCCGCTGTGTGCTCTGTAGTCTCACCTGTTTTACGTTTTATTTTACGTGTGTATGTACGTGTGGTGGTGGTAATGTTGCATGTTTGACTTTGTTTTACTACCATCTGTTTCTTCACAAACGGTTTCTGCATACTTTGCCTACTTTTTTTTTGTTCTATTTCTTTTACTACTTCCTCTCTCTCTCTCTTACTTTGTTCCATACTTCCATGCTGGCCTTGGGGTTTAGATACAAATAGGTGTAATATTTTCTATGAGATATACAAGTTCCTTATACATATGTGTAGCTTAATTACAAAATTGTTTGTTTTTGTTTTACATTTGTTAGACATTTGGAACCATTTAGTTTTAGGATCTTCACAATACAGCCTTTTCTTATGTTTTCTTCTTCATTATAACATTCACCTTCTCTACCTTCCCCTTCCTGTTTCTTTATTTTTCTCCGCTATGTTTGGTCTGCTGTCTGCAGCTAACCTTGCCAAGGGGGTATAGGTTACTAGCAAAATCGTTTCACGGTGGTATGTTTAGCTTCCGTTTTCAGCTCACTGTCTTCGTTCTCCCTCCTTCTTCCTGCCTCTCATCCTCTCTTTCTCATTTTTGCAGTGATGTGTTTGTGTTATCGGTGTCCTTCGAGTTCGGTGTACTTGTTGCATTATATGTTTTTTTTCCCGAGCGCAATTTCGCTGTTCTTCTATTCTGGATCAATGGGGAGTTCGTGGATTTTGATGTCTAGCAGCAACAGCAGTAGCAGCAGTAGCTACACCATGAAAACGGTGGAAAACGGCGGGAAGGTGATGAAAAACATATTATCCGCAGCATAGTTAGAAAATAGCTGTAAATTGTTCAGTTTTTTTTTCTTCTGAAGATTCTGCGAAAATAATAAAAGAAAAGTATGATAAACAAAAAATAAATATTACAAATAGTAAAAAATTAAAGACAAAAAAAATATTTAAAAAAAGCTTCGTAATTACTAAATTATACTTGCCCCGAATGAAAAATTGTTTGAACTGAAAATACAAAAAAAAAAAATCAATGCTTCAATGAGTGCAAATTTAAAAAAAAATCTACAGAAAAGAAGCATCAACACAATGAAAACAACACAATAGCACAGACAAAGATAAAGAAACAACGATTAAGTTCTCAAAGTAAACAAATAATAAAAAGGATAAAGATACAGAAGCAAAGCGAAAAAAAAACGAAAAAAAAAACAGAATAATTTGTTTAATTTCTTCTTATTTCGGTTCTAGTGCGGGCCCACCCTTTTCTTGCCCGCTATCGAATTCCTCCGATCCGACAGACAGTTCGTTCGGAAACCGTTCACACATTCAACGCGTTCCTCTATACATATTTTCATGAGACGAGTCATACAGAATTTTCGTGGATTTTCTCGCAAAAGTTGCAAATAAGAGTGTGTAGTATGTGTGTGGTGATTCCTTTCCGTTCCTTAGTCTAACCAGTTATTTTCTTTTCTCCACCGCTACGACTACAATAAAGGCCACACAAACGCACACCACTAATAGGTGCACTAAATGAACGTGAACAGATTTCACCGATTACAGCGTATGTTATTGTGCGTGCGCCATCTTTCATCGCTCAGCCCGCCTGCCAATCCCAGGCCGTTTCTTCTTTTAACTAGATGATTTTTCAGTTGTTTCACGTAGATGAAATAGAAAACAAGGAAAAATAATATATCATTATAAACGTAGGGCAATCATCGTATTCACTCTCTCCAAAAGGGCGTTACTATCCTTAGCGTTATCATTATTACTACTATTCACAGATTCCATTGTTTCTTCTATCTCTTTTCGACCCCCCCAAAAGCAGGAGTCGGGGTTTGTGGAAGCGCTGGGGAAAAAAGCGGGACGAGAAGTTGCAGAGAGGAGTGCTGGGAAGGGAGACGAGGAAAAGGGTGAGAGTTAAAGAGTGGAGATGGGGGCAGTTTTGCGGGACTACTGCACTCGCAACTACGACCCACGCTCCCCCTCTTTGGGCCATCTCTGCGCCTCTGTGCATGTGCTGCTAACACATGTAACGCGTGTGTACTTGCTAAACAAAATATTCGTTTTAAATGTACATATTTATAGTGATAAGTTGTAAAATTTTTTCTGGTGACTCGAAAGCCAAACCAAAATGAATGCACACATTCGTTAGACGACCGGCAGGAGGACCGATACACACCGTGTATCAAAAGGCTGTAACGGGAGGATAAGTTAAAGCAATTCACGTGTAGTGTGTGGAAACATTCTACTGTTGTATCAGTGGCCGAAAATGACTTCAACACACACACACGCACACACACACACACTCACAGACAGTCACACAAAGTTGCAAATGAGGATCTGCATGTTTTGTGTATGAGTGTTGTTGTTTGTTAAACATTCTAGTATTTCTATAGTTTCCTAGCACATTCTCCCCTAAACAATTTGACTTATTGCATTTGCTTTGTTGCTTCGTTACCAACTCAACCTTCAGCGTTTTCCCTGTTGTGTGGGTGTGTGTGTGTGTATTTAGTCATGATGAAAATTGAATTAGTTTCCATAATACAATTTTCTGCTTCTCGCTGTCAAGTTCCGGGTCCGTTGATTTTACGAATTTTGCCAAACATCCTCTACCAAAAAAGCTTGCCACACAAAAACGAAGCAAAACAAAAACTAATTGCGAGAATATATGCTCTTCTTCTTGTTATTCTACTTCACGTTATAATCCTAACGTTCTTTTCGCCGTTCGTAGAAAGTGGAGTTTGTTGTTGTGGCTGATGAACAGGATTAAATAAATGCGCAACACGCATTAGGAGTATTCAAATGTTTATCATATCCACATTCATTCACACCGTTTGTCAGTTTCGTTTCGCGTACTGCTGCTGCTGCTGCTGCTGCTGCTGCTACTACTACTTCTGTTGCTATAACTACTGCTGCTAATATAATCGATTGGTATAAATTAATTAATATATAACACAAATAACGCACAGTCGCGCTTCTGTTGCACGGTTCGTTCGCAAGTGCACCACGCATCGCTTGTTTCATCGCTGACTGACTGTGATTGCGCGCGCGAGTCACCCTCCAAAAACGCACACCAACACACTTAGTGCTGGAGCGTACTGGTTGCTATATGCTTTTTTTCGCTTTTCCGTCGCAAAGGGAGATTAATGCATCGTAACTTAAGCTGGTAGAGTTGTGTGTGTTTGTGACTCCGTGTTCACCGCTGTCGTCCTGCTGTGCTGCTGTATGACACCACGTTTTCGATCGTATCGATCGATTCGCCTCCTATCGGGCGACCCAGGTGCAGGATGATGCTGCAAGTCGAGGACCACTGCGCTGCTGTTCGTTCCTGCTGCGCCACCGTTCCCCACCACCAGTGTAAGCGGCGCCTCCGTTGTGCATTTCAAACCATGATCGGTTCATCGTCACCGGCAGGCGGGCCTGGTCCACCGGCAGCACTGTTCGAACCGCCGGAAGGACCAGCACCCCCGCCAGACCGTTTGTTAGTGCCGGCGGACATCCGGCGAGACACCAGTTTGGTGGTGGTGGTGGTGGAGGAATTGCCACCGCTCGATGACAGGCCGTCCTTGCCCATCCCATTATTGTCTTTCGCGTGCAGGTTCGCGGAGTTGATGGAAGAACTGGAGGCGGACGTGGACGTAGCACCGGAGCCGGACCCGGACGGGGAGGCAGCGATGGTGGCACCGGGCGTGATCGGTAGCGCTGACGACGCCTGTATCAGTATCCGGTGGTTGGTCGATGCGTGCGTCGAACCGGACCCCGAGCCCGACACGGTCGAGCCATGGTGGCTCACCTCGTAACCACCGGAGACGCTCCGGCTGATGGGCTTTTGTCGCTGCAGGTCGCTACCGCTGCCGGTACTGCCGGAGCTGCCACCGACGCCGCTGCTGCTGCTGTTGCTCGTCGTACTGCCGCCCAGGCTGTGGGACGTCGTCGCGAGCGTTATCATCGAGTGGCTCAGATTGATGTCGCTGGCACGCTTGCCAGCAGCACCACTGTTGGTGGCCGTCGATGCTATCGAACCACCGCTACCCGGTCCGCCGCCGCCCGTACCGCTGCCAGCTGCGCTCGCGCCTCCCGCGGAGGCACCACCGGTACTACCGTTGGCGCCGTTTCCATTCTGCTGCTGCGACTTCATCATCGATGGGGCTGATGCCGACGACGACGGGGTGGAGGACGCCGTGACCGATGTTGCGGCCGTCGGGGACTGCGGCGAGGAGACAGAGGTGGAACCGCTGCCCCGGAGGAAGGCTTCCCGCTCGAGCAGCGTTTGGTGGGAGAGAGACTTCGTCTTCACGCCGGGTGCCGAACTCGCACCGGACGAAGGACCCATCTTGTGGAAGTACTCCATCCCGGCGGCGGAGGCACCACCACCACCACCACCACCTGCACCGCCCGCTCCACTCTGATCACGTAACGAATAACTCACAGCCATCGGGACGTCATTATTAAGACTAACATTACTACTACCTCCGTGATCCGAGGGTGCCTGGTAGCGAATCGAGATGCCACTGTCACTAATCATGTTGCTACTTCCTCCTCCTCCTCCTCCTCCACCGCCGCCACCACCACCACCGCTGCTCACGTCCAGGTCTTTCTCCTTGCTGTTGCTTAGATCGTCCAGGCTGCCGCCCTCGCCGTCCAGATCGGTCGAGAGCAGATCGTCGTCCGAGCTGGCGCGCGCCAAGCTCGGCAGCGTTGACGTTAGCAGGGCCTTCTCCTTCCGGATCTCCTGTATGTGGCCCTCCAGCAGCATCTCCTCCGTTTCGGTTTCGAGCAGCCCGCCCACCGCTATGCCACTGCCGCCGCGCGCATTCGCCATCTCCTCCTGCGTAAACACCTTGCTGCTGCGCAGCGTGCTGAGCCGGGCCGTCGCCGTGTGCGCCGCCGTGTCGAGCGTGTCGATGTCCGCCAGCGTGCTCTTCACGTTCAGCATCTTCTGCGTGATGAGCGTTTCCATGCACTTCGTCTGGCGTCCGATGTCGTTCAGGCTGTCCTGCGCCGGCACGTACCGGTTCGTGCGCAGCACGCACGGCGCAAACACGATCGCCAGCGAGCTGGCCGACATGCGGTTGTACTGTTCCAGCTTCGCCACCAGCGCCAGGTGAAAGATTAACCGCTCGAACAGACAGTGATGGGCGGGCGGTATTTTCTTCACCAGCGACAGCAGCGTCTGGACGCGATCGCTACCGTCGGACAGATCGGCGGCACGCAGAAAATCGTCATACCGATCGAACGTCAGCAGCGGTTCGGGCATCTCGCGCAGGAACGACTTCAGCACGTTCGTCAGCACGTGCACGTTGTACGACTCGAAGTCCATCTCGCCGCCGCCGCCATCGGCGCTCGTCACTGCCCGGTCCATCTTCGCCTTCAGGTCCTTGATCTTCGAGCTGACGCCGCTCTTCCGGTAGATGCCCTCCGAGTACAGACCGTGCATTTCGATCATCATGATCAGCTTGTTGATCTGGGCCGGTATCTTCACCCCGTCGCTGCTGTTGCCACAGAGGGCCGTCAGCGGCACACCGAACAGCTTCGTCGGTATGCCACCACCGTACAGCGGTTGACCGTCCGGGCCGCAGCCGCCGGCCACCACGGCCGAACCACTGCCACCGGCGCCCAGCAGCGAGTTCGGGTCCGCGTTGGCGATCTTGTTGCAGGATGCCGACTTTTGGTAGCACTTTTTGTGGCAGGTAAGTTTGCAATTTTGGCACACCTGCGGCATAAGAAGGAGAAAGAAAAGAGGATCGCGTTAGCAAAACAGAAAAAGTCCAGCCGATGGCTTTCCTTGGCCACTTACCAGTCCTCGCTCAATTGGCCACAGGAGAAACTGTTGGCAAATTTCACATGCCGTCGCAATGTTGAGTATCGTTAACTGGAATGTATGTCCTGTAAGGGGGTGTTGTGTTGATGTAAAAAAGGGTCCAATTAGTTTTTCCGTCATCTTCTCTTACGCAAAACTAGCTCCGACGAGCGTCAGCCGGGAGCTGAACTTACCGTTGAACGTGGTATGATCGTCGTGTTTCCGCTTCTTATCCTTTTTTCGCTTCGTTTTCGGTTTTTCCGTTTCGCGCGAGTTCATAAACTCGTTCATAAACCCGCGGAACGCGTTTACGCCCATCGTCAGCGGAAAGTCGTTCTTGCGGCCGGACGTCGTCTCGATCACCTGCTCGAAGTTGGCGATCAGATCCCGGTACTTGATGTTCAGCACGTCCGAGTTCTGCCGATGCGCCACACTGTACTGGGCGACCAGGTTGTCCTTGAACTCGCGCAACGCCTGCTTGAACACCCGGTCCACCTCCGACGGTTTCTCGCAGTCGCTCTCCATCTTGCAGATCTTCTGCGTGATGAAGTCCTGCATTAGCTGCAGCTCTTTGGCATCGCTGATAATCTTGTCGGTCGAGTCGGTGTATTCGCGCGTGGACGAAATCTTCTGACCGCTGGCGCTGCCGCCCCCGATCGGGTGATGCTTATCGTGCTTGCTCGACGACCCGCCGAGCCCGCCGCTGCCGCCACCGGCACCGCCCGTGCGAATGCGCTTCGAGCGCTTGGCCACCGCACACTGCAGCGATTTGATGCCCCCGTTCTGAATGCACTTGGTGTGCACCAGCACCTTGCAGTCGAGACACCGGTAGCCTTCGTTCACGAACGAATCAATCTCCTGGCAGCAGGCGCACCGTTCCGCCTTGTTGATACGCTGCACCTTCCGGAACTGGTGGCCGGCGATGTTGATGCGCGTGCTCGACTGGTACATGTCGTTGCCCCGGTTCACCTCCAGCAGCGGGATTTTGTTGGTCGGGTCCGAGTTGCGGCGCTTGAGCGTATCGCCGGCGACACCGGTACTGCTCGTGTTGCCACTACCGCCGCTCGCACTCGTGCCGACGGGACCGCGCCGTGTCAGCCCCGTGCCGGGATGGTAGCTGACGGAGGAACCCGAACTACCGACCAGCTGCTCCTCACTGAGATTCGTCGACTTGATGCGCCTGCCGCTAGCGTTGCCGGCGCCTTGATTGATCGCTGATTTGTTGCCAGCCGACAGCACCATATCGCTGCTGTCCGCTTTGGCGAGCGTCGCTCGATCCAGCGGATACTTCGACTGGCCGAGGCCAGCGTTCGTTACCGCGCTGTCCTCCGATTTGGCCGTGCCTAGCAGTGCGGCCGCCTTACCCTTCGGTGTCGTGGTCGTCGTGGTGTAATAGTTTTGTGCGAAATCGTCCGGATAGGCTGCCGATACGCGCTGGCTGCTGGCGGAGGCCGAGGCTCCCGTCGCGTACGAACTGTTGCTGCCGGCGGCGCCGTAAGGAGTCGAGGTGACCATTTTGGCACCCGTGCTGACGGGCTGCGCATTATTGTTGTACACCGACTGCTGGTGATGGTGATGGTGCTGGTGGTAGTTGGAGGTCGGCGGGAACTGCAGATTCTGATAGTTTCCGATGTGACCTGCCGAGCCGACCAACGGCAGCGACTGAGGCGAGTGGGACATTGGGGAGCCTGTTTGACTCTGCTGGTGGTGCGAAGCGACGGAAGAGGAAGATGGCGATAGCGGCTGCTGTTGATGTTGATGCTGCTGCTGCTGCTGCTGCTGCTGCTGCTGCTGTTGCTGCTGATGTTGTTGCTGCAACTGTTGTTGTTGCTGATGCATATGATAGTTGGAGTTAATTTCGTCTCCCGGCGTGCGCGTGCCCAGGTGATGGCTCAGCGGCAACGAGTCCCGCCGCATACTGCTCGCTAGCGACGGTGGTACTTGCGTTTGGGTAAGCGTTCCGCTGCTAATGCTGTTTCGATTGAGATTCCTGGCGGCCGGGGACGACGAAAGGGAACCGGTACCACCGGATCCTGCCGGCGCCCCGACACTATCTAGTCCGGTATTTACAAACACGATTTCAACATTACTATTACTATAACTATTATTGCTGTGGTTCTGATTTCGAATCATGCCACTGCCGCCGTACGACGCTGTATCACCGTAGCGAAACCGCTGAATCCCTGGCCGACCCATGGTCGATCCCCCGCTGCCCGTGCCGCTGCCTGCCACCGACGACGGGCCCGAATCGACGCGTCGCACCGGCAGCTTCACCGTGCTGCTCACACCGCCGCCCCGCTCGTACCGATACTTGGCCAGCTCCGTATCGTCGAACGTGCTCTTGCTCGCCCGCTCGATGTCGTACATCCGGAGCGGCCGGTCCAGCACGTCCTCTTGGCGCTGCAGCGGCGCTTTCTGGTACGCGCCGCTTACACTGCTGCCGACACTGGAAGCGTTCCCTCCACCGCCGCCTCCTGCCGACGGCGAAGAGGAAGCAGTGGCACCTCCTCCTCCTCCTCCGGATATGACCAGACTTTTGATGTACTTTTCATTCCTATCTAATAGTGCGCTATTTACCGTCGGTGACGTTGTGACAGGGGCAGCCGTCTTAACGGGATGCATCAGGGCCGATCGGTTATTCGCCATGTACTGCGGATCGTCCACCAAACCAAGATCCTCGTAACCCTCCTCATCGTCCTCCTCATCTTCCTCCTCCTCGCCGCATGTCGCAGTGATCGTCGCCTGTCGGCTGCCCGTGGTCTCTTCCTCCTCCTCTTCCTCCTCGTCCTCGTCATCGTCGATAAAGTCCGCGGACATGCTGTCGTCAGCGAACAGTGCCCGATTTTTGTTCACTATATCAATGGCCGTCTCGAAGCTGCGTCCCACTGCCGGGATCGGCTTCTTCCGATGCTCGATCGCATGCACAATCTCGGGATACGTAGACCCTCCTCCTCCTGCTCCTCCTCCACCTCCACCGTACGATCCGCCAGCAGCTGTCGTTCCGATCGGTCGCTCTACGGGCAGGCTTTGAGTGGAGCGTAGCTTGGCCCGCTCTCGCTGCAACTTTTTGCTCAACAGCTCCTTGAAGCGCGATCGTGCCTGATTGCCACGGATGCGCGCCTGAATGATCAGCACGCCCGTCTTTAGCTTGCTGTACCACTTGCGTACCGTGTAGCCACGCCAGGTCGCCTGGATCACCGTAGCCGCGTGGTTGCGTATTTTGCGCGTAAACTTCTCCTGCTTCTCGCGCAGATAGTCGCGCCAGTAGGACTGGATAGTGCAGGCCGCGTTCCGGTACTGGCAGTACTTTTTCCGCTGCAAAATCGCCCGGAACCAGCGCTGAATGCAGATAATGCTGTCGATGATCTTTGTGTGCAGCGAGATGTCCAGCCGCATCTTCTGCGACTCGCGCATGTAGATCTTGGTCAGCCCGAGCTGGTAGTGCTGCTTGTTCAGATCCATCGTACTCATGAAGTCCCGCACATCTTTCTGGGAGCTGACCAAGCCCTTCGGTAGCAGGATGCGGTACAGCTGAATGAACTCTTCGTACGTCAGACGTACATTGTAACCAGCCCGACGAATGCGGACCGTCTCCAGCATGCCCGTGTAGCGAAGCTGTATTATTCAAAGAAAAGGAAATCATTAACAATATTAAGTATAGGATCGATACATAACACAACGTAAAGTAACAACAGGTTGCGCTCAACGGAAGCATTTTATCGCTGTGCATTGTCAAATTGCAATAAAACAACATTCCTTGCGGATGATCTTATCTTGGTAGTATGCATAATATAACAACAAAAATCATAAAAATGACGAAGAACTCCAACTTCAAGTCGGTCTATGTGTGTTTTGCCATTGCTGCCTTCTTACAGTTTGTTTTACCCACCTGTGACGGAACATAAATATATTGATGTTACGGAAATAGTCAAAAGCAAATCCATAAAAAAAAACAAGATAAGATAAAAACGTAACAACACCCATCGTGCAAACAGAAGCAAAAAACTTTACAGGAATGTTCAAATTTGGTACCAAATTCACATCACACATTCCGCAAAACCAAACCTAGGAACATAAATATAAAAGAATGCGGACGACAAGTCATAAACGGCAGAAATAAAACTCCGCAACATGTCAGAACTGGTGACACAATGCATTAGAACAAAAAAAGTACTAGAAGATGAAACTTCCATATGAATAATTTAGATTTAGATTTATTACAAATAAAATAAAGCTTCAATACACTGCTACGAGCGGTATAATCTCGCTGGAATTAGCAATAAAGCTGTTGAATCCATTTTCTCATTTCGGTTTACCTCAACTTCGTTCACATATCCCAAAAAACTACTTTATGGCATCCTGAGGATAGGAACACGGAAGGAAAGGACACATAAAAAAAGCATCAGTCGGTCCGAATCCCACTTTTAAACACTGACAGAGAGTTGCATCTTGTCATTGATAAGATCGTTCTTAATACGATCATTCCTGAGTAGGAGCTACAGGTGCCACACTGTTTGCATCTTATTCTTCTTGCAAATACATCACACAATGAAAGTGACGGTTGGAAGCATTTTGTTTCTTCTTCATGACCGGAAACCCAACACCGAAAAGGCCAGCACAGGACTCGCAATATACCCTTTCTGCCCTTCGTGTCTGGTCGGCTAATGGGATTTATGGTATGAAAGCCTCCGTCGTAATGAAAGTTTCGTGTTGTTTCCGGTTTTCTGCTTACGGCACGCTGTTTCGGGTCAAAACCATGTCTACCCGTCTGGACAACCGGGCGTCACTTGATGTCTAACTGCAAAAGGGATGTATTTACGTGTACAAAACACCGTGCTGCACTTACCACCGCAACCGTTATGGTCATTTTTAGGCGCAGTACTAGTCCGGTCGTCATCAGAAGTGCAGACAGAAGGCAGTGTATGCAGAAAAGTAGCACTAAAAACACTAGTCTAACACCGATATCCGGATAAAGTCGTATCAATTCGGTTGTCATCGTTCACCATTACTCGAACGTGAACGATATAGGGACGAGAAAGTGTAAAGAGATCACATTTACGGGAAGAATTTTCCCAAACATTCGCATCGTGTCTGTAGCACTATTTTTATCACAACTGTTTTAAAATAACAATAATCTATGTCGCATAAAATTGATTCACTAACTAGCTTTTGAAGGAAAAGCGATTCACTCCCACTTTTTTAACATTGATCTTTTTAAGAACGTTCTCACTTCAGTTTCGCATAACACGTTCTTACCCATCGAAGGTAGAATGCAGACTGTGAGGTACATGATCGTATGATCGAAACCAGTTACGAAGGTATATGGTTGAAAGCAGGTAACATTCCACAACGAGCAGCCTGAAAGACCGGCACGGTTGACTCACCAAAATTGCCATCACACTGCTCCCATCTCCCAATGTTGTATGTGTGCTGTACAGTTACATTGATGTGTCCATTAGCCTGCACTCCTCAAAGGAGTTTGCATGTTTGAGCAGGGATAAACAGCTTTATAGGTAGAAGGAGCATCGTTATCTCCATTTCATGCATTTATGTTTACCATTTAAGTGGTTGCGATGCAGCTACTCGATTGAACCAAGATTCAAAGATAAGATTCGTAGTAAAACCTCCTTTAAGACTCTTTTGAGAGAGAAAGGAATATAGAACATATGTACACATACCATTTCATACAAAACATATACGGTAAAGTATGTTTAACATTAACTAAACTTGGTTGAGCAAAAAGCGCACAAAGCTTTATTGGATTTATTCTACCATATCCCGATTGGAAAAGGCGTGAAGGTACGCAACATGAAAGAGTATACGATTCCAATTAATACCACTTGAAGATCCCGTAAATAAATGCTCATTGTTCGTTGTCATTGATTATTGCTTGCGATATACTTTGAAATCGCTTGGTTCCGTTCCGCAAATTCTACTGGAATAACTAAACATGTAGACACTGTTTAATACGAAAAAGTGGATAAAATATATGCTCTAGATATTTGATCTACGCGTTATCCACAATGCATTTTATAAGGATGGATTTATTTTACAACATTCGAAAAACTGTCACCGAAGAAATAGTTAACTAAAGACCGACAAAGATTGCTTTTATGTGACAACATGACCGAAACTTAGCGACTTTGAATTCCATTAATTGAACAATCTAAATATTTAATCGGTTTTTTAAGGCACTGGAACGTTTTTTAAACATATATCTTATCAATTTTTTTTTCTTCAACAGTATTGCTTTGACATCCAGGATTCAATGTCACCCATCCATATTGCCAAAATTATGTCTCCTTAATGCTACGCATATGGTTTGGTTTGTTGGCAAATATGCAAATTCATCGCACATTACCTTCCCGTACCCATAATGCTGTATGCTTTCCCAACGTGCACCAAGCTAAGTTTGAAGGATAATCGCCATATGCTGTGTAACCGACGTGGGATAAAGCGTGAGAAAAAACAAATTGTCTTTGTGTGTACTTTTGTTAGGCGACTTAACTGTTCCTCTGTTAACTATACACATACACTGTACATCCTTCCTGTTGAAGGTTGTGGGACTGGCTGAGAAATATTATGGGATTTAATTCTATACATATGCAACATCCGCACGGTCGCACGTAAGTGTAATAAATTTTACTTTACAGTTCGAACAACCTGTTATCACCCATTGATTGAACAGTTGAAGGACCACATCAAGACACCCCCGATGGTTCACATTCTCTTACATACCTGTCGCGTAACGGTGGCATCGTCAAACTGGTTCGGTATTTTATTCGGATTCGATTTGATACATCGAATGAAGAATGGGTTTGCCTAAAAAAATGTACCCAATGGTTAGGAGCCGTTGGTTCATTGTTGCCTTCGTAGATCGCCATGTAACTTACCTGATTTAAGGTTTCCATCAACGCGATCAGAGAGTTCTGGAACTGGGCGGTCACAGTAAGTGGCTGTTTACGTGTTTTGATAGCAGAGGTTTGATTCGACAGATTCTGGCCAGCTGAAAGCGTTTTTACCGACTGAAGATTCTTTAGTCCCTTTTTCGGTCGCTCCCGTGGACGAAAGGATTTGTTTTTCCTGGTAATGTGTAACAGTGGGCGAAGATAACAAACCATTAGTATGCTGACATTATAAGATGATATTGCAGTGGGCAGAACAATTTTAGTGAAAGCATTGTTAACTGAAGAAAGAAAACACTCGCTCCGGAATAGTATTGGAGCGATAGCTATGTTGGTTGGAATTTTTAATCTATCAATTTTGAATTCATCAGATAAAAAACACACATTATTGTACACACAAGTTCATAAAACTACGAGTAAAAATCCAATTAAAAGCAATTTAGCTCGAGGGCACGGTACAAGCAAGCTTGGACTGAAGCAACAAAATAAAGTAATATTGTATGGACATGTAACACTTTTCAAAAGCAGAACGAAAGGAAAGGAATTTAAATGTAAAAAAAGAATGACCAATGAGAACGGTTTCTTCAAAGTGTGATGCTATTCATAGAGGTTGATCGCTGTAAAGGTAGATCGAAATTTGAATGCACAACGGATCGGATAAGAAAGGAAATGAGCGAATGAGTGCGCGCGCCGAGGCGTCTGTTAAGCTCTTACATTACGATTTGAGATGCCCGGGCCATTACATCCTGGCCGGAACGTTCGAAACGATTACGCGCCGCTGCCGATCCCAGTCCGTATCCTTTGCCACTGCCAGTACCAGTTACTCCTCCGCTGTTCGGAGCACCGCTCGCGGAAGAATTTGCATTGGCCGATGATTTGCCACCTCCACCACTGCCATAGATGGACGATGACGAAGCGGCCGTCGATTGCAGGTGTTTTGAGTGGTACTGGGGCGTTTGATCTTGCTGTTGATTGCACTCGTAGTTCAGTTTGCCGTCGGGGAAATTTTTGTTGTTGAACGCAAAACTCGACCAAGACCGGCGAGGTGTTCCACCGGTTGCGCCCGGTGAAGCAGCACCGGCCGCACCATATCCAGCATTTCCAAGGGACTGCCGGTGGTAGGCGAGATTGCTGTTGGGCGAGCAGGCCTGATTGTTACTATGGCCCGATGTAATATCGCTCATGGCGTTACTGATGCGTTTGCTGCTTCCGGCAATTCGTATCCAGTTGAACCGATGCGACGTGTGATATGCAGAGTGTGTGGTTTTGTTTCGTTCGCACGCAGGTAGATTGATGAGATGATGAGGTTGATGAGAGGAGGCACACACGATAACGATAGACCAGGACGCATACGCACACATATACAAGTACACACAGTGACGGGCACAGAGAGAAAGACATTCACACACAATGTTGGTCATGGTTGATAGGATGAAAATAAATCAAGAAAGGAAAAATAAACGTAAACAAATGAAATTCGCTCACAAAATTGTACAAAAGAAGTACAGACGAAAGATTGTTACAAAATGTTCTAAATGATACGGTGCTGCTTAATGTTAGTCGCGGCTGTCAAAGCGTTTTAAGAAGCGTTTACGTTCGTTGAGTATACGAGTGAAATATTAATTTACTTAGTAGTGACAGCACTATGTTTTATGGAAATGATACAAAACACAAACTTGCCCCGATTTTTATTCTATTCGGCTGTCTAAACACACTTCTAAAGTACACCGTCTAAATCTAAAGATGAAGACATCCACCCTTTTACTTTTAAATGTATGCAAACATTAATTCATTCATTAGCACGCGCACTTCAGAACAAACCCCTTTGTGTGGCAGTTAGCAAAATTACAAAGCGCACTTTTGGCACTATAGTGCGATACACACATTTTTACACGCAATTTTACACGCACACGCAAAAGTAGCGCTTGGTTATGGTTATTCATCGATGCAACACGGCACGTCGCGTTACATACTGAACAGGATAACAAAAATGTACCCATCAAACAATTAGCACACAACAAAAAAAAAAAACAGACGAAAAATCAAAATTCATTCAAAATTGCTCGCTCGTACGCCCGCAAGCAAACACTATTGCAAGGTTGGTGCATGTTCATATTTGCTTCCGGCGTGCTCGAACGTATTGCTTACGGCCAATTTTTGCGGCGCTCCCTCTGGCCCCCTTTGGCCGTGGCCGACTTTGTCGAATAGTTGCGGTACCGGTCCAGCATACCAGCATCCCGAACCGGACGCCGTGCACAGAAAAGCTTCCTGCAGGAACACGGGACAGGAATATTAAAATAATCGATAAGTATTTGAAGTTTGGATTGTTACGCAAAATATCGCTGTGCTTTAAAGAAACATCGCTATTCTCTAACGATTATTTACTGCCATTTTTAATCAATAAAATATTATTTACTGTAAGTTTTAGTTTCATTTCATACAGTCGTCGTCAATGGCTGTGTTCCTATATGAACACAACAATGGGAAAGTTTTGCATTAACCTTTGGATATTGTTTTTTGGAGCTGTTGATCAACAAGTTACGAATGGGAACAAAAGACATTACCAAAATTGAGCATTGCTGTAGCTTCATTGTAATTGTTTTGTGAATCGAAAGAACGGACGTTTATGAGAACAAAAATTATGAACGAAAATGAAACATAAACCACGAGATGCAATGGATGTGTAAAAGGCACTAGAAATCGACCAACAGAATCGACACTGAAGAGTATTAAGTAAAAAGTGCAGGGAAATTGTTTCAACGGGACGCAAGGACAGAAACAAACCAGGATCGAGAGTGGAACAAATGTAAATACACACACACAAACAAACATTTAAAAGTTTATAATAACCGGACAGATAATAGCAATAATTGAAACATGTAACACATTAGCACGTCGAACAGATATGCAACAATAACACAGTTAGATAGATTAAAAACCATTATTGTAACGATTTTCGTTTTTGTTTTAAGCAAACCCTAAAATTTGTATAATGGCTTGTAGAAGTAGTAGAGAAGAAGAGTTCCACTTACGCAATTCGATTGATTGTTAGATTCACCGATGAGACCGTCACGAGATGGCTAAAGAGGCACCAACACACCACCACCACACCACCGAGGAAGAACAGAAAAAAAAAACAATTGTGTGGGGCCATCAATGGCGGGAAGTGTTACATTTTTTTGTGGGAAGCGGAAACCAGTATGAGTAGGGAGGAGTGGGGTGGTATCAGAACGCAATAAAATTCAACAGAATAAATCAAACAATTTTGGAATGGACAAAGGTTGTTGATAATCAAAATAACCAAAAAAAAGTACCAAAAATGAAAGTATACCAAAAACGGTAAGGAAAGGTAAAGGAAACCCCCACAGGAACCAAGTGAGGATGAAACAGAGAAAAAGAGAGAGAGAGAGAGAGAGAGAGAGAGAGAAAGAGAAAAGAAGAGAGAATGCATTATATGATCGATACACGAACGCAGAATCGCAAATGGAAATTAGTAAAATTGTCTCCAAAACCAAGAGGAAGAAGTTCCCTTCACCACACTACAACAGCTGTACAACTAACTGTACAAACAAAGCGATCACCGTACAACACCGTACATTGTTCAACACCTGAGAGCGCGCTATTAGGTATAATCTACTGCATCTCTTACCTCACGATACTATCGTTCGGCGCACGGTATCGCGTCTTGGTGGCCAGCTTGTTGTACGACATGTCAGCCCGCTCCTTGCGATGCTTAATTCCGGCCGACCGGAATGCGAAATAGCCGCGAAAAAAGGCCCGTAAAATGGCCCACCTGAATACGGCCACCGGGTCGGCACCGACCAGCTCGCGAACAAACGCCATGCTCGAGTTTTTCAACACGCTCACAATATCCTGCCGCATTAGATCGAGATTCTTTTCACGCATTTCGGCGACCTAAACAGTTGCGGGCGAGAGAAATATGCATCAGATCGATATGCACTTGTCGCTTGTTGAATGAGAGGCACGAAATGCTGGTGCACTGGGGCTGTGGTTATACTCGTACCTGATATTTCACCTTGCCCGCGTAATGCTTTATAATAAATGCGTTCTCTTTGCGCTGTGGCTTTTCGTAAAATGCGTTATCCTTGTGAACACTGTTGAACTTTTGCAGCAACGTTTCGTTCGTGGCACCGGGAAAACTAAAAGCAAACAAAATGGATTAATTAAAGTCTGACTGTTCGGGCTTGCGGCCATCCACCCACCATCAAATCATACTTACTTGCACAGATCGTCCAGTATACACAACAAACCGGAAGGTTTCGATTCAAACAGCTGCAAGCAACCGTAATTGTCTAGAAATTCTATATCAGTCCATTTAATTCCCTCGCGTTTGTATTCTTTTTGTTCGTATTTGAACACGTGCTGGGAAGAAAAAGAAACGGAAGAAAACGGAGGAACATTAGGGAGACTGTGTAGGCCGGACCGCGAATGCCGATTGTGCGCCTACCAGATTGAAGTAATACTGTAAATGCTCGTTTGCATAGTTAATACACAGCTGCTCAAAGCTGTTCTGTGGCCCAAAATCCTCGAAGCCGAATATGTCCAGCACGCCGATCGAGTGACCCGTATGCAGGACCTGGTCCTTGTTCAGCAGCGCATGGTTCACCTGCAGCACAATCCAATCGAACAGCGCCCCGTAAAGGCACTTCGCTAGCGCGTCCCGTGCCGCAATCGCTTCCGGCAGCTTGTACTGCATGATCAGCGTCTCGCCGCTGGCCTTCACGCGCTTGGACGTGAGCGCCGACATCAGTGTCTCCTGCTTAACGCGCAGCAGCTCCGATATTAGTCCCACCACATCCGGATTTCGTACCTGCACACTCTCGTCGTGGTGGTAGGTGGACTTTTTCGGGAAGAACTCGACGTTACCGAGCAGCAGCACGGCCGACAGGACGTTGAACAGGCGCCGCTGCTTCTCCGCCGAAAAGCCAACCATCTCCATACTCTGCTTCAGGCGTGAGAACTCGTATTTTTCGTCACAGTTTTCCAGCGTGAGATTCTTTGCGTTCAGGTAGTGGTACTTTTCCGCTGGCAGCAGATGCAGTGCGTCCCGCTCCGCATCGGTTGCGCCCGACAGTAGATAGTAAAACACGTGGTAGTTGCGCTCGTAGTGTCCTTGTGAGACGATTCGGCTCTTCTCGAGCAGATACTTCTGTACCACAGCGCCCTGCACCATACCATTCTCGCGGTAGTTTACCTGGATGAACTTGCCGAAACGGCTGCTGTTGTTGTTGTGCGCCGTTTTCGCATTGCCAAACGCTTCCAGAACGGGTCCGGCACTGAGGATGGTCTGCTCTACGCCGGACCCATGGGCACCTTTCTGCGAGAGGGCCGTCAGATGGTGAAGCAGGAAGTTGGTGCTTTCGGTTTTGCCGGAACCACTCTCACCGCTGATGACGATACACTGTAGGAAGGTAAAATAGTGAAACACATTAATGTCAAACTGTAGCAAGAGGCATAATACTTTTATGCTTTGATTACTGCACTTTGAACGATAGTGTACAGCAATTGCAAGAAACAGTACAAATCTCGTGGACAAGGACTAGCATGATAATAGCCGCAATGAAATTCTTGTGAATTTAAATACAAATCACATCTGCAGCGGTAGTTCGGTGTCGGCTATGCACTCATATATCCAAAACAATCAAGTTAAGATCAACTTTCGATTACCATGTTTTGATTTTACTATTCTCATAAATGCTCCAAACTTTCTCCGTAATAGAATAACCGTCAATGTGCAAATTTTACGAACTTTCTCTTCCACGCGCAGTTAGTAAGGCAATAAAACATGTGACTTTGAGCGACCAGCAGGAACGAGAGAAAAAGAAAACTCCCATCCCTTACACGTACTTACTCCAATGCGTACAAAACAACTTCCCAAGTACCGGTACGGTGCCAAACCCATCATCATCATTGCGAATCCGACCGACCTCAGTTTTAGCTACAGTCGCGTTGTGAAGGCTTTTGACACGCGCACTTTCCGCTCGCTTGTGTGTGTGTGACTATGCGAAGCTTAGCCGGCAGTCAAGTATATAGGATGTTGTAACGCTAGCGCTACAAGATACCATAAAAAAGCCCCTGACGCCACCGTATTCATTCATAACTCGTTTGACCATTCATTCGCCATTCCGTATGAATGCCACGGTCGGACCTCGTCACTAGTCAGGCAGGCAATGTGCTCACGTCACGCCGCCAACTATATGTCCCCGGTGGCAAAGGTATTCCACACTCAAAAGGAAAGTCCGCCTACACCTACCAATATACACCCGCACGCACGCAGCAGCAACTTGTTCTAGGCTCTAGTATTAGAAAAATATTCAACTCGTAACCGAGAATGGCTTGCAAAATGCTATATTTATGCCGCCACTATAGCTTCCTGAAATAAAATAAAAAAATCATTGCTCTAATGTATGTGCATGTTCGTGGTCTCCCGTACTTCATTCATCAGTCCAGTCGCGTACTGCTGTACGTCTCATAGGAAATTGTCAATTTACATATGCATCTGTCCTCACCACAGACCTTATACACTTTGGCGCAAATTCAACACACGATTCGTTCCCTTTTGCCAAACCCATCTCTATAGCACCAATTCAGAAAACTGTGAAAAAAAGCCAAATACATCCTCCTGGGGATGTGAGAGTGTATGAGGCACCAAGTGCGATTCGATATCCAATTTCGTAATTGGTTGGACGCCCAATCGCCCCGTACGATTTTGCACTGCGCAAGATTGATAAATGGCATCCAATTAGAAGGTGTGTGAAGACGTTAAAGGCTAAAGCGTGTTGGTCATACGACTCATCTTAATTGCTTGCACACAAACACAGGACGTATCCTGGCCCACGAGAGCGTACTTTAAAAGGTCCGTTTTATTCGCGCGATACACGCGCAAGCTATACACTGTATTACAACACTCCAATGTCCTTGCCTTGTCCTTTCAAGGCAGCTCACCATTTTCTTCAAAGCATCTTTTTATTTCCACCGCACAATAATAACGCTAAAGGAACGTGTCTGCAGCAACGTCGTCCCGCGCGCGGAAACGCCGCATTAGAATTGCATAAAGGAGATCCCCTTAATCACAGCGTTGTTTTGCAACAGAATGAGTGAATAAGATTAATTAAACTCCAATTGGAAGCGGATAAGGAATCTAAAGAATGCATCGTCGTTCCCCACACGTCGCCGCTGTGGGAGGAGGCATGCGAATACAGCAACAACCACATCAGCAACAAAAACAAGCAAGCCGCAAGCAAGCTTGGCCACACACCAACATCTGGCATCGTGGAGAACAAGAAGCGCGCAAAGGGCACGCAGAAGATAGCACCTGACCAGGGGTCTGGGACGGCAGTAATCGAATCGTAAAACGGACGGCAATGCGCAAAATGCATCGTGGTGCCATTTTGCAGCGTCGGCTGCAAAAGATGACGGACAAGAGTGTGTATGTGTGTGTGTGAAGAGCAGGATAGGGTGGTGGTTCTAGTTGAGATGTTGACGCTGTTGTGGCAGCCAGTGATGATGACGGCATGCTTTGGCTGTTAGAGCATGGACAGCTGGATGGATGGATGGATGGATGGAATGAAGTGACAAGTAATAAAATTTATCTTCTCGTTCAATGCTTGGCCCTTGCTAAAGATCCACACGCTTGTTGGTTGTTCGAACGCAGAACGGTGAAACGTTTTATGTCCGGTTAATGTACTTTCAGCCATATTGCAGCAAGGGGGACTGTTGATGCTTTAAAATTCGTATTTTGGACTACACACAATCTATTGTTTAATTTCTGAGTTTTTAAGGTAATTTGATGCCATTCGGACCATCGTTTTTATTTTTTATTTTTTAAAAGAATATATGCTTGTGCATGATCTTGCTTTTGCTATTCATTCCCTTTTTAAGTATCATACAATCTATACGAATAATAAAAGCAATGAACTGCAAAGTATCACTCGCAATAAAATTTCACGCATTCAGCCTGTTTTTGCGAGTAATTCAAACATATTCAAGTTCAAGCCGATGATTCCATTCTACGGTGCCATAGCACCAATGCATTGCACAACGATGGTTATAGCTCATTGCGCCTACAACCAACGAACCGCATTTGTTACAAACACACGTGGACGCATAGCACTGAGATGCAGAGCAATATCGGGTGAGTATGTATGTGCGCGAATGAAACGGTGTGCGTAGAAGAACGCAACACAGAGGGTGCACTTTGTCGTTGGTTTCGTTCGTGTAATTGATGCGAGCGATTGTCCACAACCTAGATGAAGTGTGCATACCGGGTTTTTTTTTCTTCTCTCTTTCTGCTGACCCTTTTTGCGCTAAGTGTAATGATGATGCTGCAAATGTCGTGCATGATGATGTCGCTAAATGAACAACCGCCATACTGCATCGTTCAGCATACAAAGCCTGCCAAACTGTCCAAATGCTCATAATACACAGATGCATTTAAAGGAAAAAAACAAAAACAAAACTATGCAGAAAGGAATTCCTCTCTAGAGCGGCAGGATAAATGTGTGAAGACATCCGCACATCGACATTTTATCCCTTCCGAGTGCGGTGAAGAGCTCTTTGATAAAATTAACTACCATTCGAATGAACTATACCCGTTGGGCGGTCGAGCGGATGGGTGATTGTCCCATTCCATTAAAGTTCACAGTAACAGGTACACTAACACCGATTCTTATAGGAAATTGATTCGCACTTATAGCATACGTCAAAGGTTAACCTATATTTAGGATCATAGCTCACGGCATTCGTAGCGTTCTTATTGTACGCCCTCTCCTGACTGAAATAAAATCTCCTACAGCACTCTTGACAGTTGGGAGGGGGTGCTCTTTCATTAATTACTCGACGCTCTTAAGCGCTTCGATCATCAACTCTTTGATCTCGGCTACTTCCGCACATGCAAGTACAATAGTGGTCAATTAGCTTGACCGCATCCCAAGAACAGCAACAAGAGGCCCACCACACCGGCTCATCGTGCGTACCTGGTTTCGTTTTTCCTTCAGCATGTTGTAGTAAGCGTTATCCGCGATGGCGAAGATGTGCGGGGGCAGGATCGGCCCGATCCGCTGGTTCTGGTAGAGCCGCACATACTTTGGATTGTAGATGGGATGAAACTTGAACGGATTGACTGCGATCAGGATGCTGCCGACGTACGTGTATATGTGGCCGGCCTCAAACCGCTGGCGAAGGTTCTCGAGTAGCGTTGCTTCGTTAAGATCTGTGCAAGGGTGGGAAAGAAAGAGAACGCGAACAGTTAGTAGCGTTTGGAATGGAAGCGGGGGCGATCTTTGTCCAATGCAAGTATACCTGGTAGTTGGCACAGGTCAGGATATTCCCTATTTTCTTTCTGCAACAGAAACGGTATAAAGTCTCTAAGTATCTGTGGATCGAGTCCGTAACTATCTAGCCAAGGAACGTCGCTTTGTATTTCACGTAGATAGAATCTGCAAAGAGAAAGGGATAACATAAATGAGATTTACAATGTATATTCAAGCTTTTCATTGATATTTTCAAACACCGCTTAGCGCAATTTAAAATCTACACATATGAATAATGCAATATAACTCATGTTTTTGTTCGATGAGTCATTCCGATATCACCCAAAACATTGTATTGAATGTAATACATATAATTGTTGCACCTATAAATGGTAGGCCCATACCTTCAAGCAAATTTAACCTATTTTGTCGATTTAAATTTCACCACGTTTGACCGACCACACAAACACACCCCACACAACAGTAGTGAGCGACAGAAACCCATTCCCACGCTGAAGGAGTTAGTTTTTCTCACTTCTGAAAGATCTTCATTGCGATACAATACAAAAAACAAACGTTCACGCCACTGAGTTTGAACCATTACGAACATTGCACTCCATACATCACACATTGCAAAAACCACTCGAGATGTACGCTCGGTGAAACGCAGATACAACACACCTCCCATCCACCCAGAGTTTGATGCGTCTGTCTTTGATTGCTCTGCTCGTCGGTAAAACTTCATTTAGCTTCTAGCGAGCATGACTCATGGGAGTTAATTTTCACGATCACGTCAGTGGTACGCGCTGTCTCGGAGGTGAAGGAATAAATTTGCTCTGGAGAGTGTAATGATCGTGAATGGGCATACGTCCCACCACCAGTCGGCACAAAGTGGGCAAGGACGACGACGACGACGGCGTCTGGTATAGAGGTAGCAAAAATTAAAACATATAGAAAAACAAACAGAAGAAAGTATTGGTGTGACGGATAACCAAATAGAATGCACGCAAAACGCAGCGCAACGTTCAATTACAATCCTATAGAACAGAATCTAACGGGTGAACGGCTACCGGCCACCGTACTAAGTTACGTGGTAATGAACACGCGAAGTGAAGGTAAATGGAACGCTTCTGGATAAAATATGACATATTAATATATGCTCTACCACTGCTTTACGGATTCAGCGCAGTCCGATTAGAGAACGGAACGGAAGCAGTGTGCCGCCTAACACAAGATCTGTTACTGTGGTTCTTCATGGTTTTTCTTGACTTAGTTACGACACCTATCTAGCTAAACTTCATCATAAAGGCTAATTAGCTGCCAATAAAATAGAGCGAAAATAACAGGATGTGTAAAAACTAATTCCACTCGATACGCTTCATCGCCCACAGCTGCCCCCGTGTGCTTAGTTGTATGCGGTTAGATTGCGTGACAGGTGAATTCATCATTGAAACAATAACAACAGCAAAACGGAAAAAAACTCTAGAAACTATTCAGACCTTCCCGACGCTGAAGGTAACGCACAGTCAGTTTAACAGATCATAACACGATTTTACGAGAGCTAACCCATAGCTTAGCAGTTTATAAATATGACTCCACCGGTCCCACACGCGTAAATAATACACTCGTTCATAAATAATGTTAACACAAATGCCTAACGTGACACCTTTCCAAAACACACTCCCCTCACCTTTATCGTCCAATTGCGAAAGAACGATAATTGGACCAGCACCTCACTTTGTCGGAAACGCTTTCACCAGATGATCCAAAAATATAATCTGCCTAACCAGTGGCAAGGGGGGGGGGGGACTACTACTTAAACCACGAAAAATGTTTCCCATCCCAACACGTCCATGCACCATCCATCCGCCCGGTCCCGCACGGTCATGAGCGGAGGATGGTGTTGATCATCGTTTACCAAGCCGTTTTCCACGCGTCGTCAACAATCACAACGTCCTCCAGGGCTTCTGCCCTGTCCACGGTGCGACGAACCACATCGCCCCCCGCTTCATTCCATCGAAACACGTTTGACATAACACAGCTGACCGTGTGTATGTATGTGTGTGAGTGCTAGCGTTTGCCGCGGCCCGAAAAGCGGCACAGTCCAAACTTCAAAACTGATCGAGCATGCGTACATCGTTTTTCATCTTCTTTTTGTTGCGAGATTTTCCTAACGAGATTGGGTTGTTTTTTTGTTGTGTGCAAGCATTTATCGTACGCGAGTTTCGTCGTGGTCAACACAAAGCACTACCCCACCGCACACAGTTAGTGTGGTCAGATTCAACAATAACATTCAGAAACGACGCCGAAGGAAAACCATTGCAAAGTAACTGCCTGTATGGGTGCGGCTCGGGGTATGGTGGCCATCGTTTTCCTTCGTTCGCATTTCAAGATGATAAATGTCATCGAAACGTCAAAACAGTGTCCCACCCCGTCCTAGCCAGCAGGCGAGGCTAGCAGAGTTTGGAGAGGAAGGTTGTTAGCAT
The DNA here is from genome assembly GCF_943734735.2 of Anopheles gambiae. NCBI lineage: Eukaryota > Metazoa > Arthropoda > Insecta > Diptera > Culicidae > Anopheles > Anopheles gambiae. The sequence continues at coordinate 46,719,451 of NC_064601.1, forward strand.
TTGAACTGGCGTACGGTACCCAGCATTCGGTGGCAACAACAAAACCCAACAGCGCGCAAGGAATGTCCCGGCCGCAAAACAAAAACCCGCAAGATACGCATCGAAGGGGAAAGCACAAACACACAATAAATTTCAACCCATAAAGTCGCGCAAACGGACGGATTTTTATTTCACTTCACGATCACCCTCTGTGTTTCGGTGCTAGCGACTCTGTTGCACACGCAAATGCACCAGAGCGCACGCTAAAAACGCGTCTGTTTTTCACGAGACAAATGTTATTGCTTCAAAAATGGCGATGACATGTATTTATACCAATTCTACATCAGATGCTATCGTATAGTTGATGCATACATTTCGAAATAAGAGAACAGATCGTCCACAGTGCCCTCGCATAGAATATAGCGTAAGGTTATAACGTTTTCTTTGAAAGAGTTCAGTTCTGTAATAATGATCTGCTTCTCTTGCGTTTACACATTTTTAGGAGCGCAAAGTTTGTCGAGCACTAAGGCTAGAGTGTTTGGTGCTTAGTTAGCCAATAGGTGGGCGTAAATGATGGGCGATCGTTAGGTTCAATTTTTAACGATAGAGTGGGGCGATCAGCTAGAATGAAGATGCAACTGGGACAGGGTGTTTCGCATTTTAGCGTGTATAAAGACCCTACTCCCTGATGGAGTATTCAATATCATTAAAAAATATATACAACAACAACAACAACAACAACAGACAAATGTGTCAATGATACCAATTTGATTCAGATCGAATTAGTTTTTCTTTTCGTGCTTCTAGTACAAGCGAATTGAAGGCCATCAGTTTACCTTCCTATTATTTTGGTACTTTCTAGGTTTTTGAAGCTTAAGTGGTTCACAAATTTCAATCACAAATGAATGAATCACAAATTTAAAGAATCAGTGCGATCAAGTGTTTATTCGGTTTTCATTCTACTTTCTTTTTTCCTTATGTCCTTATGTTCCTTATTTCCTTCTATCTTTGGCGACACTCGTTATTTTTTTCCAATATTATCTTGATGGATATCCATAATATCTTTGTATGTGATCAAATGTAATGTCTCATGTGTAATATTCAAAGTTGCAAAGGTACTACCCGTGTATAACGATCCCAATAATCTAATTTTAGTCATTTTAGACCTAAATGGGGGTCGTAACACACGCTAGAATACGGTACTTTAATTTGAACAGTAATATGTGGCCCTGTCGGCATATTGTCATTTGACGACATAACCCACATGCAAGACATCTGACGTAGTATGAAACAGGTTATGAAAGGAAAAAAGTATAATGTTTTACGCCCACGCATCTAGGCGGCAATGTAAACAATAGAAAGGTATGTTTTCCATCACAAATACCTGTCATGTTGTCTTAGTCGAACTAATCCACCAGCGGGAATTTTGTAAAACTTGTCAAACTACACCCACCCCGACCTATAGGAGGCCCCTCCTCCCGCAACCATCATCTCAGGATCATTCATCAGGAGGGAATATAACTGAACGACGCAACGAAAACGATCGATCGTAAAAACAACAGTTTCATCGCTTTTTTACTCGTGTTATTTTACGTTACGCTGCCAGGGCATTAGATCCATGGCAGTGGGACGGAGGATAAATTTAGCGCATCCTTTCCCAAATTCCACCCCCACAGTGCGAAGAAAATGTGCAGTGGTGCTCCATTATGATCATCATCACGCTCTCGGAATACGATATTCCCGTAGGTAATCTGCTGCTAGGTAGCCGATACATTGGGGCACCGCGGGTAACAACGGCAACCAATGGATGACGGCATACGTACATGCATTCTCACTCCAGCTCTCTGAACAGGAACGGCCACGCGGTGCTTGAACTAATTAGCGAATGCCAAACGACTTCATCATAAGTGCCAAATTAGATGAGAGTGATTTGAATCTAATTTCCATGTGACACCAACCTTTCATTCGCTTCCGCTGGTTTCATGTTCCATCGTCCCTGCCAGTGTGGGAGGTGTATGAAAGCAAACGCCAGGGCTAATAGAGCATTCGTTCGCTATAACTCATGTTTTGCCAAATTACGACTAAAGGTGTTTTTTTTCAATCGCTTTAAAGACAAAATGCATGCGTCATGATTTTTTAAATATACTGTTTAAATCGGATTCCTGCCGTCAACGCGATGTTAAGTCGCTGGCGCGATCGAGAAGTAGCTGTTCCGGTAGCAATGTATTACTCCAATACTTCTTATATTTGGACATCCCCGGCCTATATTGACTTTCGTGACTTATTCAGTACCAAGCAGCCGGATAGTCAGTCAGACTACGGAGGACTTGAACCTACGACGGGTATATTGTTAAGTCGTACGAGCTACCGACATTACCACAAAACATCCCCTGTAATTCGAATATATAATACATTTGAATTGCTCTGTTTTTGGTATGAAATAAAAATAACGTCTTTTTATATTATTATGCGCTAAAATATATGCGCTTGTACTTCACATAACTTGAATTAATTATTAATGCTAATCAAAATACTCCAAATACTGATTGACATTGGACATGGAATACAAATACACCAATGTCAACTGTTTTCAAATTTATGAAAATCGTGCAAATGTAAGAATATTTAAATTTAAAAAATCAACACAAAAAATTAACCAAGTATTTTCCGGCTTCATTAAAGACATTCATCCCCATCATCCACACGATCACCTCGTACCAACCACACGCCACATGAGAAGAAGCTTCGCCCATCCGATCAATTTTCTACTGCGGAAGTCTGACGCATCGCAGCACGCTGTGGTATGGCTTTTGATTTGTCGGTAGATTTGGATAAATCGATCAACAGCGATGAAGGGTTTCGGTAGTAAACAAATTAGCGCCACTCAGGAACGTGCACACACGTTACGTTCAAGCCATTTCCTTTCCCTTTACCGCGAACAATCCGTGGATAGGTTATTTCTGTTCTGGTATTTCACTGCAGATTGGAATGCGTGGAAAACAGCGCTTTACTGTCTGAGATGGACAGGGTGGTGAGGCGAACAGTCACAGTGTAGGTGAAGCTTACAATGAGAAAAATTTAACGTTCGACAGTGTGATGATGAGTTGATTAGTATGGATGCGCATGAGTAGTGGACGATGAAAGTATTTATGGCGAGACGAGGTTAGTTGTGTGTGTGTATTTTAAGAATCTTTCTATTTCGACAGGTTGCATCTAAAAAAACACCATCCTATGATACGATCATAAATTACAAACGAGGGGTTGAAACTTGATCTGGATGAAGAATATGATCATTCAATAAAAGGAATAAAGTGATCTTCATATATCATCACATGCCAAAAATACATTTCATGTTCAATTTTGTAACCAGGAAACATGGAGAAACATAACATACAAACGCTTAAAATCGATGTGGGCCCAATTTTGATGCACAGTTGTTTTTAACTTCAGCTTCATTTTCGCGGATTTTATCGATGCGATTGCATTAAAAAAAGGGAATGATTAAAATTTAATCGAGCAAAATTAATATCGAATCACCGCCAACAGCACCATCATCGACGCCCCGGCTACGGTTCGATCGATATCACATTAGAGTTTTCAATTTAAACTTTCCGTTGTCCGAGACCAAACAGCTTTGTTTGATTGCACGACTTTTATGATGGACACTCTTGCAATCAATGGTTGTGTGTTGGGAAATCAATTTCCCCCTAATCATCGAAACTCGACGTGTCGTTTTCCTTCATACCAAACCAAACCGAGCCGAGAGTGTTGGACTCTCGCTCGCTCTCTCTCTGTTCAGATCCCTTCCGCTAAACGAGTTAGTGTGACAAGCGTTTGTGAGGTAAAAGTAAAAGTGAAATTCATTTCCTCGACTATGGCAATGTGCTTCCGGTCCTACGGTTTTTCTTTCCTTCTTTGGCCGACGTGTTTTTCTTTATCACACTGGCCGTAACATATTTCCCTCTCGTAATCATCATTTCATCAAAACCTGGTGCTGATAAATTGCATCGGATGCACAACAGCCCGTCCGGACAATGCAGCACAAACTCGTACTGCCCCCCCCCCCCCTCCTCTCTTCCATACGTCCACCTCTCTGTGTATTGCAATGAACTTACCTATGAAAATCTTTCTCCGAGTGCATCGGCCACAGCAGCATAACGGAGACGGGCTTTTCGTGCGCGGAAAGTCGCCTTTCCTTGCACTCGCCGGCCACTTCTGCCAGCTCATAGTTGTTTCCCTGGAACGGCACATTGGACGGCAAATGAAACAAGTTAGTTAAATGGTAGTTTCAAATGAGGGTGCAAACCTTTAACGAGTTTTGTTTTACCTTGCTTAAGATAGGGCGTTAAAATCGAAGATCGAAATTCATTACTTTCTTTTTTTCGGTGCATCAATCTCATACAAATTAAACTATTTAAAATCTTAACATTTTTATACAGCCTTAGAAACTAATGCCTTAATAGTTCATAACTAATAAATTTCAATATAAGCATTACATTTCTAGGCAAAAAAATGCTAATCAAATATTCTTTGTTTAAATTGTCTAGAAGATCTAACCATATTTTTCGATTATTTTTGCATGAGAAAATACAATCAAATTAATTTGTAACATTCTCTTGAAAATTATGCACAACATTTAAAAAAAACATCATTAAGTATAACATTACAAAAAAATTTTAAATCTAAAACTTGAGTGCTGCCACTGGAAGTTGACTGCAATACCCTTATTTTCAACTATTTTATTATTTTGAAACAAACATTCTACACCTTCGTACGCTTGCATTAGAGGGACATTTTACGTAAAAAGATGCTGCTTACCGTTAGTCCCAGCCGTTCGACGATGCAGGAAACGATCTCCTCGGCCGTGGTCTGCTTGGATGCCTCCACACTAAGCGCCTCATAATGCAGGGACAGTGCACCGACGTAGACCTGTTCCGTTCCATCGCGAACGACGGACAGCGAATGAAAGAGAAAACAAAACAAAGTATAGGTTAGTTAGGATCGGTTAATGTGCAGTAAATGCAATGGTGTAAAAACAGTAAAAGCAGTAAACAAAAACAGCCACATACAAGTGAAAGAAGATGTGTCAATGCACGCACGGTCGCACGATTGCAATGACATGGGGGAAAATGAAGAGGAAGGGCATGCATTCGCTGCACTCGGGAAAAGGCGTGATAAGAAAAATCTTTCCGATGACCACGCAAAAAGCTCGACGGCATTCGTATCCGAAGAAGGGAAAGTTAACGGGTGATTAAATGTTGGAAAAGGGTTTCGATACAGGGAAGGAAGGGCAAAATATGTATGAGCATTGCAACCATGTTTTGTGAAATCCGTAGTGTTAAATAAATAAGTAAAAAAGCAAATGTATATCGCATACATACATCGGATATAACTGATAGCTTGATATAAATTACTACTGGAAAAGCCCGATATTCAATTGCATAGACGCGCCCTAAAGTTCACACAAGAGTACTGACAGAATATTACGACGTACAAATATGTCTAGTCAGCTTGTATAAAGAGCGATAACAGGGATACGGATAACGAATAACAGTTTATGAATACCTCAGCAGTTTTCTTATAATTTAAACATATATATTGTACGACTCAAATAATTCCAGCGATAGGAAGCAGAAGCAGTAACGATTCTGAATACGAGTTATATTGTTTATATTGGAATAGCAACTTTAACTATTCTTTGCCTTAACAAATAATTTATCAAACACTTTTCAATCGTTTCCTCGAGCTCTCAATCGTTTCTCAATCACACTCCGGGACCATGTGCTTAGGGTAAGGAAAATTAGCAACATTCTCCCTTCATCAGGTCGACCCTCTGTATGGCTGGTTGATACTGTCGCGCAGCGCTACGCATCAGACAGTGGGACCATGCACTTTTCGAATTGCAGTTCAACGTGACCAACATCATCCGTCCTGGGTTCATATCTCCGTCGAAGAAGTTGCCCCATCGGTCAGCTGATCGCCACTCTGCTCGTGGCGGTTAGAAAAAGTTGTTGCAAAAATTAGGCAAAAAACGCATTAAAATGCTAACGACTCTAAACCGGCCTCAGATTACGCCGCTGGCAGCAGGAAAGCCGCAATAGAAACTGGCTCCCGCAAAACGGCTCCCCCCCAACGGGAAAGCGAGCGGTCACACACGTTTGAATTGAAGAAGGAAAAGATAAAAATACACGTTACGCAGTTGCAACCATTGCGAGATAGGCGCTCTAGCTGTAGACACCGTTGGCGGCACGTTTGGCAAGACCGGAAGTGTGGAAATTGAAAGTGATATTTCGCCTTCATGGGTCTAAGACGTGCTTGGTTTGATTTTTGCTTTGTTGTAAATTATCTGGAGTGTCGAAAGAAATCGAAAGAACTATGGTGCTCAAGTACATTCTAGTATTTAGGGCGATTGAACATAACATCCAAAGAAAAGATCATTTCACACCGAGTATACAAACACATATTGACAAAGTTTATCTTGTTGCCTTCTTCTCAGTTACAAACTGGAAAAGATCCAATCTTTCTAAATTATTCTAATTGTAATTTTTCATTCAGAATTATAATTTTTGTTCTTATAACTCTGGAATGTGTCCAAATAATATTAAAACTTCTGCAATGGTAGATCATTCGAGACGGTCAATGGAATGGACATGCTGCGATCAACATTAATTGGGTAAATGCATAAAACCATCTCCCAACCATCTCCCTATTGCGCATACTACTGTATCGGTTCCAAACATCCCGAGGGAGAGAGGGAGAGCATCGTCACCAGCTGTGAATGATGTCACGAAAACGCCCCAACCAACTCCCTGAAGCTCGGGTGCCACTTCGGCACACAGGCTGCTCTCACTAAAGGGGATGAGTCATCCGTAGACGAAATACGAACGAGAGCGAAGACAACTGAACGAAGTGACGGAATGAATTCCATTTAGCAAAACCATTTAAACCAGACCAGACACCACATGTAGGCGCGCTAAATGGATTGCGAGAAGTCGTCGGCAAAGGACTCCACATTTTGGCTACTAAATTTGGTAAACTGTGTGCATTATACGAGTGCTGGTTACGGGAGATGTTTGCTACCAACAGCCTTGACCTGGGGAAAAGAAGAATAAAGGACTTTACGGCATGGTAACCAAACCGACCAGCAGCAGAGACTAGGGATGGGGACGGCGAAATCTGCGCACAGATCATACGTAGAATCATGCTGTTCTGATGTAGAAAAAAAACTCATACCGTTGCAATATACGCGTGTGTGCGTTCGTCTGTCTTGTTGCAGCCTACCAACGCCATCTCGCTCCTGACTGATTGGTTTTATTAATTAGGAGGTTTCCATCGCACACATACTTAAAATAAGAAATTATCTCATAAAAGGAAACGTACAAAGAAACAGGTCGACAACATGACCTGCATCGGCTCAAAGTCTCTATAAAAATAAACAAACAAAAAATGTCCTGAAAATTATAGACATTCTAAATAAACAGACAAGAGGTATATATTTTGCTTATGTTTACGAATGGAAACATATTTACGATGCAACAGTTTTGATTATCACTTAATTATTATCCATGTCCCACTGTTGCGTTCAGTTTATTTAGGGGTTTTCATATCTAGGACAGTCCTATTAGATTCCAAATGAGCCGGTCCAAAAAAGATGCCATAGAGTCCACTTCCCATCACAAAAAATTTGTTTCACATAAGAAAGAAGCAAGATGATGTCCTAAAATTGTGAGAACCCCTGAATTACGAATTACGAATATAATGGACATGACCAGTTAATCTGAAAGTTACTCTGCACCACGTACAATCTTTTCACATTGTTTGTGTTTTGAACAAATCAAGACATAGTATTACACATTTTTACATGAGCTTTGTTCGATTAAACACAGAAAAACACCAAATATTATCCATTTCTCCGACCTGTATATGTGGCCGAGCTCTCTGTCTGAGAAATGTAAACCTGCCAAAAAATCCTAGCAGCTGCCACCTACTGTATTCGTTTGCTGTCCCATCGGGCTTACACATAGTGCGGTCACACATACATAAAGTAAAAAAAAAAAAACACTAAACCCATCAACGTCTACACCACCCCCTGTGTGCTCGTCAATACGAATTCAAACGTTCGTTGTGAGCGAAGAATTTAATACACCATCAAACGCGGCGGCGTCCAAGAACGCTCGGCTCGCGCGCACGCCGGCCGTTGCAAACAAACACATATAGGTAAAAAATGCAAATTTATGCGTACATATATTTGTTTGATATAGTGCTCGAAAACTAGCACCGGCGCGCCAAACTCGATTCTACGTCAAGTATGGGAGGGAAGAGCGAGTAGACGTGCGCGAACCGCTGCCGTTCGTGTCTAAGACACGGCTGCTTCTTCGTTGTGTTCGTCTTTCGTCTCAGGTGTCGCTGGTTCCCAACGACTAACCACGACGACCGTTGGACCAACGGATGAAGGTTTGGATTTCGGTTGAGAATTTCATTCCATCCCATGATGCCAACCATCACAACCCTCCATCGATCCCGCTCACGTACCCCCGTTGATCCTCGATTAACAACAACTACTACTACTAAGATGTTCGAGACGAAACACGTTTCAGTTGCTGTTTCACACGATCCCTGGCCGGATTCCTATCCACCTACGCCGTCGAATTCTTGCATATGAAAAAAAAACATGTTGATCATTCCACGTGTAAAAATACATTCTGATACATTCCAAACTAGTACACGGCTGATCGCTGTTTTATCACACATTTTACTACGGACAGCTACGAAGTAACATAAAAAGAGTTAGACATGATGATATTTGTAAAAAACTGCATAATTTACAGCAGCATACGAAAGTAGATCTCGTTTTCAAAGATCCGTTATCAGTTTGATGCTCATACACTTTGCATAGTTCCGATATATCGGATGTTGTTACTTCCAGAACAAAAAGCGCAGGAGTAAATCGAAGATTGCATAACAGTAAAAAAAAAAACGATAAGTTTTCATGTGCCGGATATGGCACTCAAATTGACGACAATAAACGTATCGACCACAAGCCAACCCGTAAGCAGTTTGATTTTGAATCCAACGATTTAAATATATAATTTTTTTTTTTTTTGGCAAATTTCTGCCAATGGCCAACTGTGAGGTAACACAGTCAGACGATTTTAATTTAATGCCATCGTCTACCCCTTCCCACACCGTGGATCTTGCCCCAACCGGCTTTGCCACACAAGCGCGCAAGCTGTGTGAAGAATTAGAATTTCTCAATTTTGAATAGCATTTTGCCGTGTCCGAAACGAACGATGGGAAGGGCTCGTGGATGGCACCGAAAAAGAAGAGGAAAGACAATCTTCTTCAGAGAATTAAAGAATTTTAACTCTTTTTTATCAACGTCCCGTATCATCCCCGTTCCTAAAACCGTATGAGATGATTGAGTGACACAGGGGCAGCAGGTGTTTTCCGCCCCAAATACTGGGCAGCCCGCCAAAGTGGAAGTTGAGATTTAGCGATACGAATGTTCCACACCATGGCATACAGCAGACAACGAACACGACCGTGTTTTTTCTTGAGCATCTGTGCAAACATGTCGAATGCCATCATCTGACGGTGATGTGGTATCAGATCTGGTGCACCACACCTTGGCTATTATAGAAAAAATATTAGAAAAGGTAATATTGGTTGGTGTGATAAAAAAGGGTGATTTGAATTACGATCCTATTTTTCAAAACATCTTTTGGTTTTGGTCAAAACATCTGTGTTGAAAAAAATAATACATTTTATAGCAGTATCTGTTCCTGTAGTGCAGTCATTATCCGATATGCGCTATCGTACGGGACCGAGCACAATAGCGTATTTCGAGTTTTCGCGTATAGCGGATTCCTATGGAAAAATAGTTCATATTACCGGTTCGCTGATCGAAAAATATCCTAACAGAATTTTGAATTAAATATTGTTATTGAAAAACAGGAATCTTTTGCACAAATTCGATGTGACCTGCTTTATAAACAATGGTAAATTTAAAAAAGAGCAAAAAATTAAATCATTTTCAAAAAACACATGGAGCTGTCAAATTAGCAGAAATATTGCGTACTGCGAATTGGTGTACATCGAGTACTGCGTACTGCGGATAATTGCGGTACATACAATATACTACTTTACTACTTTTATCAAGAAAACGGACATTTTGTATTTCCCATCAACACGCTAGATCGGGCCACGCATATCCGAAACCTCACGATCGAATCTAAGGAAAATTCCGAATGCCTTACATTAGCATTAGCCAAAAGTAAGTAAATTATATTTCCATAAGCCGAAGACGACTGACGGAAAAATAAAGGAAAAAATTTAGCATTTAACAAATGCTTGTTTTCATTAAAACAATATTAATATTATTGACTTTAAAACTCAGTTTCATTAGAATTAAATAAAGTTTTTGTGGCCCTCCACGACTCTAGTTAGCTTTTTTTTATATGGAGTTTGACAGTTGGAGGCTGAAATCATGTAGACAATCCATACAAAACTGCACACAAAACTAGCCTGCGATTTTCAGTCTAGACTATTTTAGCCTCAAAGCTAGAATTAGATTCGAGCACCTTTTCGAAAAAATGGTAAAACAAGGTGGTGTTTTCATTTATCCCAAGGTGCATTATAGAGATCAGAAGGTGGAGTCTAGAATCAAAGTGTGTTTAGTCCAGGTGGCATATAACATGTTATTTTAACCCAAATTTGAACATCACTTTTTGACAGGATAGGTCAGTAAAAATCAGCCTTCTAAATACATACACCTTGGAATAAGCCCACCTGTGTATTATACCCACTTAGATAGCTGCTCGAAAACTGCAATACAATGCAAAAAAACTGACAGGCTGAAATTTCAGCCTACGAACTTAAAACGGAAAGAGCCCCTTTGTTAGGTTTCTTTTACTACCACCACTATAGGAACACAATACGACCACTATAGGACCATATCACTATTATAGGTACAACGGCTTATTGATTAAAATACGATTTTTTTTTGTAAATTTGGTTGTGATTTTGAAGATACAACGCATTGCAATAGTGATATGTTAAAACATTCTTGAATTTACATTCTTGAAACCTTGACAATCATTAAATTAATTAAGGATTATCAGTACCGATACAAATCACACCACTATTGGTAGTTTTACCCAAACCGTTTCAAGCACAAAAGATTGCACATAAAAAAATCTAATTGCCAAGCTGCATTCAATCCAACATTTCTCTTAAATTACAACTTATTTATATTTTAAAACCACAACTGAACAAATGCATCACCCAAGAACGGACAGGACAAGAAGAGTTGGGTTGCGTGCATGTTGTTCTGCCTGTAATAAGCAAAAAAGGGAGATCGGATCAACGCCATTCGTTCATTCATTCGTTTGCTGCCCGCCACCACCTTCTATAGGTTATCGTCGACTTCTAGCGCACCACTTCGCTTTCGCCAACCGGTTCCAGTAATCAATCATTATTGGCGCAACTGTCGAATGGATCAGCCTACATACGGATACGACAGCAAGCGCAGCAGCTGCCGTTGTTGTTCGAAGGTGCAGAGGCACACGATGACGCTATTGGTCCAATGCAGTGCAACAGCGGCGCAGCCTCTGCTAACGGCATTCAGCTCAGGTTATTTGGAAGCACCGCGGAATGCTAGACTCTTGCGTGAGTGCGTGCAATGTTATTGTAACGCTCTCTTAATTGAACAACTTGAAACGCGTGTATTGTTGTTCAGAATTGGTCCAATCATAGGATGGTGAAGACACGGAAACATCCTCTGCTGCTTATGGTAAAGTACGATTAATCCATAAACAAGTTATATGAAGAGACTTTGTAAACAAAAATGCCAATTCATAATCCATCACACCACTAAAATACACTATTAATTATAAGTTTTACAGTACAAAACTGATCTAAAAAAATCGATCGAAGGGAAGAAGGAAAATAAATGGAAGGCCAATGAGCAAAAAGTACACAAATCGTGCATTTAGCATATCGACCGAGACAGGCATTTCAAAATGAAAAACAAAACCTCCCGAGAAACGTCGAGGAACCAAGATAAACAAATCCACGGTCTGGCAACGATCTGGAACATCGATGAAACGATCAAAGCGTTGCGCATAATTACCATCACACACCTGATTTGCTTTCATGAAAAATATCATACAAACACCTAGGTCTCAAAGGTGTGTGCTATTACAATCCCCATTGCCGCGGAATGTTCTTCAAAACGGTAAACATTTTTAGGAGTTTGACAATGTAAAATGAAAGAGAGAAACATAAAAGGTAAAAAAGTTAATGATCAAAGCTACATTAGATTTGGAATATATTGTTTCTAGCTCATATACATAGGTCACGATGACAAGATGATATTTAAGGTATCAATGGAATGGAAAATTTACTTATAAATTATTCCTTTCCTAATTACAAGCAGAAAATGCCTCTCCTCATGAACCTAGCTAACTAGGTCAGCAAACTGGTTGGATGGCTTTAGACTAAACAACAATAAAGTTTTAATTCATCGGCACACATGCCTCTTAATCGTGTGTGTGTGTGCTCGCACTTTGTGTGATGTTCTTGGTTCTAATCTACGCAATTTGAATTATTTCATCACACCATTATTGCACCAGTTCTATCCGTCGCCGGCAAGTCGACAACGCAGAACCCTTCGCATCGTTTAAGCCGGAAATGATTAATCAGCGCACACCCCTCGGTGCGCTTCACTCGAACGGGCAACATCATTCTTTGGATCGTATCTATTTCCCTCCTACCTTCCCCTTTTTGCATTGCTAGCAATGTGTGTGTGCCCTAATCACTATCACACTCCTCTCACATCACATCAACTTCATTCTCATCGTCATCATCGGCACAACAAAAACACGTCGCAACACGATGTCATATCGATTATTGTTATTATTGCTTACTGCTATGATTCATAGCTTACTTCCTTCGGGGAGGAAGTGCAATTACACAATTACCATGCAACCTCCATCCACAGTGTGCTTGCTTTACCTTTGTCCGCTTAAAAATTAAGAGGATTGTTGTTCCCTACCTTCAGCATAACGGTCGTATCGAGCGTAACAAAATCATCGTAGTAAATCTTCGACCGTCTTTTTTCTTTCCTTTCAGCTCCCATCGTCAGTTCGTCTCGGTGACGATATTTGCTGCTCAATTCGGAAGAATCAGTGTGTGTTCCGTTTAACTCCATCGCATCACTTCCACTACTTAAACAGGATACGGCGGATGCTGCTGTTTGCTTTTCGGAACACTTTGTACGCGACTCTGTATCAATCTTTTTGGTTGGTGGATTGGTGTTTGGGTGCCGACCCAGTGATTCATCGGTCAATGGATGCTGATTGTGATGCCGCCACTTCACCCCATTGGACTACATTCCCTTTCTTATGCAGGGATTTTGGCTTTAAATATCACACTTAATTCACAACACAAAATGCAGCTTTTTCTCTCCGATAGAAACCACGAAACTCACTGTGAAAGAACAGCATTGAAAGAATAATGAAAGAACACACCGCATAAGTGCGCTGCCAATACTATTTCAAATATTGCACCCGACACCACGTGCACACTTCGAATTGGCATGGAAATGATCGGATCGATACTTTCCCATCGTTTAGATTGCGACAACCTCCTCCTGCCGGCTAACCAGCATTACCAGTGTTGCCGGTTCCGGTGGATCAATCTTCCTGCACATTTCCGGCGATTCGCGTGAGCACAGGAAATGCAAATTATTTACATCGAATCTCACTCCACACAATACGATGGAAGGCTATACCTAGAACGCCACACTCACTTTGGCATTAATACCTCACTACAAACATGCACAAGTGACCACTAATGAAACGGTTGGAATGGGAAGGAGCACGAGATCATTTGATTTTTACAAACCAATTCCCTTGCACACTTTTAAGGACTAGCAATTAAACTCCGAAGACGTTTAGACGTTGATCGGTTGTAAAGTAACACTTGTCACCCCGGTTCTTACCGTTGAAATAACTAAACAATAGGTGGCAATCCCAAAAAATAACCACGTTCTACCACACTTTGTGCCAAAAACAAGGCAAACAAATTAATGCCCTCAAATCAATCACATGCACTCTAAACAATAACAAACAAAAAATTACTTCATTTTCCTAACTTTAGCGCTGCTTATCGATTGACCACTGTACTAAGGCAGCCACCTTTCAGCTAACCTTGAATTTATCGCCAACTCCAATTGGTCCCACCGTTTCCACTCCACCAGACACTCGCAACGGTTGGCGTTGTTGATAAAGCACACTCACCAACCAACACACACTTTTTTCTTATCAACGACTCTCGAGTGCAAACTTCAATCACATGTCTGTTTCGGTATCGGATCGTGGGGTTATATGTAGCAACGAGCAAAAAATACCACACTCCAGTACTGTTCACTTTAACCGTTCAATCGTAACTAGTAATCGGTAATAGACAGGGCCTGAGTCCCGCAATGCTTAGTGCGCCGATCTGTGAACGATCATCGCCGAAGAATTAGCGCTGGAGAGCTAACCCGAGCTCGTGCCAGCTCGTGCCCTGGAAACGAACAAGCGCGTCCAAGTGGCATCCGAAGCTGAGTAGAACAATTTCCAACCAAGGGGGAGTATGGTAGTGGGCACAAATCGATTTTTCAGTCATAATTTTCACTGCCGGAGAGGCGCTGTGAGTAAGTACCCAAGCGCGAGCGATCGTAGATCTTGAGGCGTTTCGCGCAAGTGTGCTTTCTGCGCGTCGTTCTAGCGCTACTACAGCACAGCTGCGCTTGAGATACTACACCACAACTTCGCGCACATTCACACGGCAATAGAGAGGCATCCGCCGCTTGTCTGTATCATTGCACCACAAATCGTCACTAGTAGATGGAACTGCACATGGAAATGATTGGTGTAAAATCAGATTTCAACCAATCTTCTGTCCGCACACACCACTTTATTGCATTCAGCACGAAGCACGATTTTTCCTTCATGTGCCAGAGCCGGCTCGTAAACAGTCGTGTGGCACGCGCTCGCGTATCTACGAGCAGGCTAAACTACTAAATGGCCTAGCCCCTCTGGTCGACTCCAAGAGGCTAGAGCGAAACTACCTGCGCTTCTAAAGCACCCAGCAGCACAGCGAATCGATAATAACACACACCTTCTTCTAACAATAGCTCACTGCCAACCGGAGTGTGACACAGAGGGACACCCTCCAAACCGAGATACGTGAACCTAACTAGCCTAAAGCTAACCTACTGGGCAAGTGAACAGCCTGTACGTCCGTTGAGGTGTGTGTCTCATACTCACACACACGCAATGAAACTCGTTGCCGATTTGCGGGACCTGATTCATAAAGTGGCAAACTCCGACACACGATCGCTTATCAATCAATCGCATACGCACATACCAGGGCTGACACAGATAAGGAAGGCTTTGGAAGTCTTCGGGGCGCAAACACTGCCGACCGCTTATCGGCCATGCAGCACACTGGCTGTCTGATATGGATTTTCTTACCGCGAGCCTACGAGGTTACGGTTCTCGGTCAACTTGTGGCACCTGTGGCACAACAACAACATTCGATAATCTAAAGGGCAGGTGTTCACCACATCACGGTTAGGAACATCGCCCCGGGATCGATTGGCTGTGCAGTCGTTTTGCAGCAACATTTGATGTGCGCCAAACAATGACATCCAGTGATAGTGAGCAGTACTGTGGTGTTGTGCAAAAGCGCAAAGGTAACAACAACTGATGCCTTCAGGATGTGGATCATTCTGCATGGCAGTGGTAGTTGCGCGAGCAGCGTTTCCCAACACTGCCCGGAGAGCTTGTGATGTGTAAGAAGCACTGGTACTTGAGCGGATGACTTGAACAGACCAGACGGTGGTGGTAAAAACGTAGCAGAATAGAGAACAACAGCGTATTGACGCTCCAGGCCAATAATGTTGCTTCGATCTATGAACAGTGTCGATTGTTCGCCTAATACACACCATGAGTCATACACATGTGGCAACACTCTGACTGTGGAGCGTCGTACGATCTCCGGTTTGCTCCTGCATGGCTATAACTCGAACGATCCTAAGCGACCAAGTAGAGGTATACAAAATGAGAATTAATTCCTACAGATCTATGCATAGCTCTAAATAATAACATCATACCACATTATCTTAATGTCTAATGTACATTGAATTACCAAAAATCGAATGATTGCTTTCCGATGCCCTGGTACTCTTGTTATTCTATATAATTATCTGATAACTGATAGCTTAGATAATCCAAGCCGTTACGAAACACAAAGATTGCATGTTCCAATACTGTATGTTACATTCTTAGACATCAAACCCAGCAACATCTAAGTAAAATTGTTTTCGTACATGATAATTAGAATAAAAAAGTCATTTCATTATTTAAAAACATCTTTGATTGAAGTTAGTGTTATCCACAAGTTAAGTATACATATTATCAATCCAAAAGTATGGGACTACAATTAAAGACGTTTATAGACAGATAGAAATGACACATGGACAAAAAATAGTCATGTTTATTCGATATATTCAATATTTAATTTCTGTATCGTGTGATAAAACCATAACCATGGTAGTTGAGTAAACGAAGTGAGGTAAAACTGTCCAACACATCTCCCAGAATGCATCTGAGGTGACATCTGCTTCCATGCAGGATGCATATAAACATACAAACATACACCACGTATACAAATGGAACTCAGCATTGTGATGCGCGTAACTAGTCTTTCTAACACGTCCAAACACGTTACTACTACTTGGGACGGTCCTTTTCACATGGGAAACATTTCGTGGATCGGCGAATGTAGTGTGGTGGTGCTTGCTACTGGAATGTCATCTTCACCGAGAAGGTCCTACTGCTTTTTGTTGTGCCTGTCTGAAGTTACATAGCAACTTTACCACTCAGAGCACACGTCATGATGATGCGCGCACTGACGTGAGAATGAATTTCCTCCAACATACGAGTGCTGGGTAAAGCATTCATTTAGAGTTTCCGGCAAAGGATACATGTTGATGTTGTGTACAGCCTACCAGTGTCCAAAATTGACGATGCATTGACGAATGTCACAAAGGCTTCTCTATATATAGCAACACACACATTCACACAATGCTAACAATTCAAACAAAAATATACTTTTCCTTCGAGTTAGCTGGGCCAAAGGAGTACAATCGTGACATCGTATGACCTCCGTACTGATATGCGACATGTTCAAGTGCTAGAATCTGCGTATCTACGTTATTGCGTTTAAGTTCATGTGAATAGTTTTGTATACCTTTTTTGTAGCCTCGCTTCCTGAAGACCACATACGGCCGGTTGAATTTAAAAAATAAATATCAAATTACTATAGAACCACAGTATAAACTGAACTTTTTAATTTCTGAAAAGTCTTAAGTCTAAAGTCTAATCAAAAATAAGATACAAACAGTCCCCGATATCTTTAAACATTCGATCAATACAAACACTTCGACCGTCCGGTAAAACCTTCTTCCTCCTTCCGAGCGTTAATGTGACCATAATCTTGGCACCACTCCGCTTGTTCGCCCGTCCAGTCCACTCATTCGCTCAGGCAGATCGTGAGCAATCGGCAGCACAGGCAATCGCGCGAAGGAAAGGAAAGGTCGTGCTGTACCTCCAACATGAGACTGACTAAAACCACACCACGCGACAACGCGACGCGAGTCTATCTTATCAATCGAACGGGAACGGGAAGGGTCACTCCGCGTCCGCAACAGAGGAGGGGTATAGTAATAGTAGCAAGAGATTGAGGAAAGCGAAGGAGCGAGGGGGAGTTCCACGTTTTAGTATCCTTCCCCGGAGTATCTCCCGAACCACCACCAAGACATAGAGAGCGAGAGGGAGAGACACTACAAAAGCCAATAAGTGAGTGCCTTTTTCAAGGCCAATCGGCGGACTTCCAGCGCCACGGTCCGGTGCGTTTGCGTTTGGAGGAATATGTGTGCGTGTGTCTCTTTTATATATACTTTATTTTATTTTTTACGATCTTGACCTTTCGCATACACTGTTTGCCAATGGTCGGGAAACGGTGTTCTCTCTTTCTCTATAGTTCTCTCCCTCTCTCTCTGGCCGTCGCTCTTCCTTTAGCTTGACCATTGTCACAGCATTCACATGTCCTTCCCCTTCTCTATCGATGTACCGCTCATTCTTCGCCAAAGTTTGAAGTGTGTCCAGCAGAATCGCAATCGAGACGGATGAACTAAGAGAAACAGACGGTCACAGAGTTGCGGAGCCGACTCCACAACTGGCAAAGTCTTCAAAGACCTCTGCACGATACAGGCTAGTGCAGTGAGTCACAGGCTTGTGGCTTGTTTTTGGAGGCCGTACCTCCCCTCCCCTGGACGGCTGGCGTTACGTGTTTAGCTTTTATTGAACGCTTCTCGGGAGTGCCCTTAATAGACGGGAACTAGAGCTGCGGATCAATGCTGCACCGGTACTCGCGGTCGTGAAGATATCTCGTGCAGATAAGACAAACGCGCGCTTGCAGCGATGATATTTACCATTGCAGTGATTTAGAATTAATTGGACGACACTGCAATACGTTTACAGGAAAGGGAAGGTGGTCTCGCAAGGGGATTTGTATAGAACAAAGCATGACACTGTGCTGAAATGCAACAATGTGAACGGAATTTACTGTCATAGAAAATCAGGCTGATCTAAGCTGAATCCCCCACGGTGCTCTTGACGTAAGGCAAAAAAAATCTATTATTTTTATCACGAAGAGCTCATGTACACGAAAAGACATTTCATAAGATGGCATAACATTTATTTTTAGATGCAGGAGTAGTTTGTTTTTGCTGATAATCTCATTGCAACCGCTCCAGCGCACATCGTAGTACATTCACGCATACACACAAACATCCAGATAAACATAAATCTGTGTTCGAGAACGGATTCAAGGTCATTGGAAAAGGAGTAAATTCCGTAAAGCCCTAGGCCCAAACGGGGATCGCTCCTTTTCTTTCTATACGAATTTCCGATGCATTCACGTTTCGGTGCGTACGTTTGAGGGCAAACTCTAGCGAAGGAGACGTTCGATATTTATAAATAAACTCCGATTGAATAAAGCCGGTCGTCCTACGGTGCTTAGATTCAGTTACTTCCCTACAGTTCCTACTTCCCGTTCCATTCCCTTAAATTTCCCGTACATCCAAACGCTTGCAAGCTCGACTTCTTGAGCAACACGCATCGGATGAAGAAATCTCTGCCAGTGTGTAAGAGCTGGATCATTCATTTCTTGATATTTCAGGCCAACCATTGAGGAGGTCCGGGTGCTGCTAGCAGCGAATTTGTGTGCTTGGCAATGGATTCGGGTTTGTTATTACGGATAATTGATTTACGAAAGTGCACCCGGCTAGTAGGCGCTCCAACGGATTCCAGGCAAAATATTTCCCGGAGTGGTTACTATTATTACCTTTTTAACTCTCCGCCCTCAGCCAGCTCAGAACCTGCCCCTCCCATCCCCTGTTCCTTTGCATATGCAGCACAACCGCTCAGCCAAACAAACATACCGGTGTGTTATTATTGGTACTTGTTTATTCGATTTTCCCACCCACTGGGTTTGGGGTGTGCGTATGTATCTGTGTAAAGGTCCCTTTGGCAAGCGCCATGCAGGAAAGTTGTCCATCCATTGCGCTAATTGGGGGATTAGAAGGAAAAACAAACAAACGTATAAAACGATACGCATCGGTATTTGAGATCCGCCAGCGAAGCAAAGCAAAACACATCATTATTAAACGGCGCCGGGACGTATTTTGGTGCTGTGAGTTCGAGAAAGCCAATAGCTGGCGACGACGACGGATCAAGCGTGTGGCGTAAAGGCGAATTGTAAACTTCTAGTACACCTATGCAACGACAAAACAGACTAATGTTGTTGCTAGAACACGTGAAAACTATCGGGAGATAATTTGTACCAACCAAAGATCGGCAACGAGCAGCAAGACGCTGCATTTTGAAACTCAGCTGCTCGCAGTGTGTAGCATGTACACGTGGGTTACGCTTTGTTTTGGTAAACTGTGAGAGTAACTATTCAGCTGCTAGTGAGGATTCAAGCAATTGTTATTACCCGCTCGCCAGTAACCTAGGATGGGTAGGTCGTTAAAATGGCACATTAGATTGTTAAACAATTGGATTATCTCAACACCGGCAGTTGGAGTACGATAGTGTAAAAATGTTTAGTAACCATATTAGAGCATGTGTGACATGCTTTACATTTCGCAATGAAATGTTAACATTTAGCTATAGTTAAGTTTTATTTACAGTATTACGATTTTACAGTATTACGGATAAGAAGACGTTTTAAAAGGGTCAACAACTATAAACATATAAGATTATACTTCATAATTTCAATTAAGATTTTCTTCTTCTTCTTTGGCTCAACAACCATTGTCGGTCAAGGCCTGACCACTAGTGGGCTTGGGTTTTGTACGAATTTTGGACGTTTGTATACATTGGGCAGCAGTAGAAATTGTATAATCATATATTGCATTTTCATTATTTTTAAATCAGCATTAAACTTTCAAAAGAAGGCTGAAGGTAAAATAAGAATAGCCATAAATAGTAACATTACTATGAACCAATATTTTTCATACACCATAATACCTCTGTTCTGAATGCGCCGGCTTTCACAAAGCCGGACGGTTTCAAATCCTATCCAAACTATCTCCCTCTAGCAAGATTTGTCGATACGCTTGCGTGGTAAAAATAATTCTGTCAAGCCTAAATAAAACTGGTATATGAATCCTTATCCTATCCTTGGGCAAGGAAGAAGAAACACAACCGAAATCACTACTAAATCATATATTATACGATACGCACCTGCAGAATGTAGCGGGAACAGTCCGCGAGAGTATCCTGCGACATGACCGCTAGTGTCGTCGACGCTCGTGCTGGTGCTGATGGAAGAAGTTGTTGCTATTGTTGTTGATGCTGTCGTCGGTCTTGGTGATAGTGGTAGTATCGTTGGTACTTGCAATGGCTGTCGATTGCAGCGATCGATGATGCAGCCCTTGCAATCGCATCAACCGCTTCACTACTGTCTGGGAGGAGGATGGCTGCCCACGAAGCCGGCAGTGGATGCACCCGCTGCCGCTGCTGCTGTTGCTTCTGCTGCTGCTGCTGCTGCTGCTGGTGGTAGTGTCGCCGGTAGTGTGGTGCCGTCTTGTGCTACTAGTGCGGGCTGTCCAACTGCAACTGCTACAGTAGACGCCGCTCATTCTGCTCCCTTTGCTGCTTCTGCCGCCATTCGGCAGCCGCCAGCGGTAGCATAGACAACATAAACACCAGCACGCACACGGTGGTCACATACACTCACTCACACACACACACACACACACACGCACACTCACTTGTGGTCAACTCCTTGGGCCATTCTACACACAATCGGCACACGCATTCACACCCTCACACGCCTTCGAACACTAAATGCACAAAACTCACTCTTCTCTCTATTTTACTTTCTTCCTTTCTCGTGCGCAATTTACGATCAACTGTGTCCAACCTGTACACTTCTAGATCGTAAGGATATATCTTCCTTTAGCATCCTTTAGCACACATTAAAAATTCTACTCTTGGGTCACTCACAAACACTCGAACTATCTGGGACAAAAATTCACTAATAAAGCAGAACCTTTAAAGAAAAGTGGCGAAGAATGCTGATATTTTTTTATAAATTATACTACATTGCTCCTAAAGCAGTTTACGACCATTTTCCTGTTAATACATGATACAAATACAATTTCCTAAAATTCGTACGGATATACATTTTAATTTTTGAAATTAGATTTCTGACACATTCGACATTGCATGAAAACATGTTTCTGCCGAATTTAAACAATAATTTGTTAAAAGACTTCTAATTCTAATAATAAAATTCAAACATTTTTCAACGAACACTGAGCATTTTTTGTGTATGTGTTGTTTTTACACTACTATAGATTTGATGATTATTTCCGCAGGATCGCGCGGGTAAGGCTTATTGTATCATGTATTAGGAAAGAAATGGTTTGTTGCTGGTGTCATAGCAATTCCTTATCGAAAACGGTACCATTTTCTTCTGCCCACCTCACTCGACACATTTACAGCTCTGCGACGTTCGACGATAAGCGATATTCTCACATTTTGCAGACTCTTATTTCACAACGGTCTTGCAGTAAAAACCACCAACACTCTGTACACGAGATTCTTGCTGTCACAGCACACAGAAAAATACACACACACATACACACACTCTCAGTTAAGCCAATGTGCTTTTTTGTTGTTGTTTCACTGCCTGATAAAATAAGAGAGAACATGAACATATTTCTATTAACAACTCAAATTTAACGGACGGTAATTTAGAAATAAACATCGCGCAGGGGGCCAAACACCAACAGAAAGGCTTATCGTTTTCCAACGAATAAACACCAGCTAAACATTATATGTACATGCATCACTAATCCAAAATTCAACGCACCAACAGATAAAAAACGCAGTCAAGTGTCCTGTGTCCTTCGATCTTTGCGTTACGTTTCAGGTAAGGTTTCTTCAGCGTCCATAACTTTGTATCGGCCAAAACGGCTGTTAGCAATGTGAGATGTTTCTCGGCAGTTTTTCACTGATTCGCACGCTTCACCACCAACTAGAGGGCCATCGTCTCAGCATAAAAAAACATAACCACCGTCCATGTACGCAGTGTGGTTGAGTTGGTTACACTCTCTCCTTATCGCGAGTCGTGGTGCCATGGTGGAGAGCTGCGTTTTTTTCGATTTGATGCCAACAGTACACACACGCACACACACATATACGTATACTCTCATGACACTCGTTGCCATTTTTCACACCACGCACACTTCCCGTTGTTGTGTTTTAGCTGCGTTTTAACAGCACGCACAGTAAGACACAGGCCCCTCTTTTCCATCCCCATTGCGGCCAATGGCAGCCACACATACACTTGCATACGCAATTCCAGTTTCAAGACGGAAGCTGTCGCGAGATAAGACCTCTGTGTCGCGGCTGCTGCACTTCGCGGGCGCCGTCCGGGTTATCTGCGCGGGTCCAAGGAGCGCCTTACACTTGCTGCATGATTAGTATGATTGAAATTGCTGCTTTCTTGTGTGTGTGTGTGTGTGTGTGTGTGTTTTTTGCTTCTTTATTTTCCTTTTTGCAAAGCATATGCATCGACCGAGGTCGTAGCCCGATCGCAGCCCGTGGTGCGATCAACAGGCTCAGGACACACACACACACACACACACACACACACAAACACACGAATGGTTTAATTATTATTCGCCGCAATTTGTAACCTCGCTCGTACTATAAGTGATACGGTTGAGGACTATTGGTAGAAAATCCTAGGGGAAACAGCAGCTGCTGATAATGAGTTTGCGATGTCCAGACAAAGACTGCTCGAACGGGAAGACGCGTGATAGGGATAGGCTGAAGGAAGAGAATAGAGAGAAAAAAAGTTTGTTAGAATACTTATTATTTTCATTTTACCCAAAAAATAAATAAAACAATATGATTACTAAGCAAAGTCTGTCCGGAAAACAATACAAATAGATTCCAACAAAAACTGCCACACTTTCTTACGTATTTGAGTAGGCGTTATAATGCCCCACCGCAAGCCGCTTAGTTCTGCACAATAATTACCGAACGAAAACTGTTCTATAGTCAGCTTACAGGCACACAATCTGTGGCGCTAGCTAGGCCGAAACAGTTTGAATCTACCACTTAAAAAAAAACAACGCGAGAATCCCACCCCGGACGATGTGGCGGAAACAGTGATTCATGGATTACAGTGTGCTTTCTAGCGCGAGCGCTTCCCCGTTCCATTGCACAGTTAGCTTCAGCAGATGGTGGCGCGCAGATTAAAACCACCCTGTTACATGGGTGTATGGGTATGGGTGTGGGCAATAGCCCAACAACAGCTGGCATCTGCGGCTGCTGCCTTTAACAATTTTTGAAGCGCCCAAATGTCCAACAAAAACCTTTAATTCAACCGGTAAACATCTTCGGACGATGCGTTCACACGATTTGCGTTCTGAAGGTGAGTTACTGTCGATGACGAAGGTGGTTCCTGGTACTGCGCGTATGAAGTACCTGAGATTAGGTGTATTGTGGCCTACTTATTTCCTGCTGAAGTTGCAGCAACTTTATAAACTCAAAATGCAAAGGGTTGTGCGGATTGCAAGAGCTGAGTAACATCTCACCCCAACGCATGGAAGTCCAAATGTGATTTTGTACAGATCTGACTTAAAGCAGTGGTAAAACCAACACACAAATCGAAACATCAGCAAGGCTAATCATCATAGCGCATTGTAAAAGCGAAACGAAAACAACCCGGCACCAATTACTACTAACCCACTTCCTGGCCCGTGGCGGTGTAGTGGAGCTCATCGTTTGCACTGGAGATACATTAAGGTTTACCACGGTAACATAAAATCGGTAGCGAGCGTGTGTGTGTATGTATGTCTATATGTGAGCATCTACAGACAAGATCAAATCAAATGTACTGCAAAGCTTATTAGAAGTATGAATCACACAGTGAAATTTTCCTACTAATAGCGTACCAGGAAACATAAAACGTCGACCCCATCGGCCAAATAGTCGTCTTTTTATAGATACAATTGCAATAGGTTTTATTTGCTTTGCCCAAATCTCTAAAGAAACAATCGAAACAGTATTGGAATGGCAGTTAAATAGTGCATGACAGAAAATAGGTTAACATTTAAAATTGAACCGCTACCTCAGAGCAGTAAAATCATTATCCACAAAAGAGTAATGAATCATTAGCAACTTAATAGTTCTTTGGCGGCTGTAAGTAGTAGTTTATTGCACATCACGATAGCAACATGAACAATTACACATTTCAACATTAACAGGCACTATCATAACTTCAGACATTAGCCTACCCCAAGATTTTTAACACCTCGCATTGATCGGAACAAATATTCATATTGGTGATGTGCTCTTTGGAGCGCACCCACTACTCCGATACGACTCCGGCTATTGTTAGTCCGATTCCGACTCCATCAAAATCTGAACCACTAGTTCCGCCTGGAGTCAGAGTCCGGAGACGACTCCGACTCTGACTCCGAACGACTCCGAACGACTCCGGTCGACTCCAGACGACTCCGGACGACTCCGGACGACTCCGGATAATGCTGGGCGGACCTACCTTCCAGAGTCGATTCCGAAATTATTGAAGTCGAATCGGAGCCGACTCCGGATTTTTGCCAAATTTACTTACTTACTTATCCGGCGCTACAACCGCTTTGCGGTCTTGGCCTGCCTCCAAATTTACCCATCGCTAATTCTTATAAAGTTTCCATGATCACTACACCCTGAATCATTCGTTCCCCAAGATTCCTCATGGTAAATGGATACATGATGTTGCACAGTTATCTAGAATAAATCAGTGTTTTTTGAAGTTTTCAAACAGAGAACAAAATCTTAATGATTAAGTACAACAAAAACTGGTTTGTTTTTTTTTTAACTTCTACGAGAATTGAAATTTCTGATTTATGAAAATTTACAACATTTACAATCGCACTCGCAGACATTGCACGCTGAATGAGTAATCGTTTAAAAATATTCATGCAAGCGTGCCTTAAAAATCTGACGCTGACCTCTAGAACACATCCGGACCTCATTCCCAACAAATTATTCACCCAAAACCCTTCAGACTATGCCCAACTCTGATAACATCTGCGTTTTCGGTGCAACCCTCAACTAGATCACGCAACGTAGGGAGATGATATACACATGTATGTTCCCCCACTCGACACACCACTAAGTTAATCGACTTCGGACAGAAACGTGACTGGTCGATGACATAAATCGCCCGGTGTTGGAACTCGTCGGAACGCAAAGAATGTACTGTCAAAACACGCACACACACACACGCACACACACGTATGATGTGGGTGCCCCCTAAGAATCGTTACCGACCGACCCCCGTTGGCGAATTTGCCGGAACGCGCATTTTATTTTTAAGAACAACCGTCCTCCGACAGGGTTCGTCGCTCCCCACTCGCCCTTCGTTCCCTAGCAAATGATTGGGGATTTGTCTACTCCTAGGGCAGGGGTAGAACATATTTTTAGTACTTAATTTACGCGTCTTTTGTAACGCTTTTTAATGTCTACCAGCTGCTTTCAGTGGATGACGACTAAGGGTACCGGCCCCAGCGCCCGCATTGACCGGTGGAGTTGAAATGTTTCGCGCAGATCTTGTTTCCTCGTGCTTCGGGGGAACCGGATCGCTGAGAATAAAACACGTCCATATTGCTGCTAACAATAGCCCGGTGTAGTGGGTTTAAGCCAATGACGTTACCCATGAGTCGTCCAAAAAAAAAGGGTTGAGCAATATTGGGGTAATTTTGTGCAATCTTCTTTCTACAGAATCCAAATATTTCCTGCTTGTTCTCTCATGGCAGACGTTTTGAAGTTAATAGATGAAATTTTGTTTATTATTAAAATGTTGTTAAAATAACCCAATCAGCACGAAAAACGGCTTTTCTTACTTTCTTTTCATGCACTATTTTACTGGGCAAAAAAAAAGATTACCTTCTTCACAACACTTTCTCTCATCCTCGGATCAACGTTAGCTAAACCTCGATCGTCACTATCGCCAACATAATGCTCCCGCTGCTGCCCCTTTGGGGAGCAATTCGAACCCAATAAAATTTACAAACGCATCTTCACCCATGCACCGCTGCACGCGGAAGGGCCAATTAAAAGGAAACACTTTGACCTACATTTGGGGATCGTCGAAAACTAAAAAAAAAAATAATACTTTTTATAATCAACCCCTTAAACGATCGTGGTATACAGTTTAGGCGAACACAGAAACCTTGAAATAGCAATCGACCAAAAATATGGTTACGATCACTAATCCAATCGCTCTCGCTGATCTTCTTTCTCTGTCCGTTCGAAGAAAAAAAAATGATGAAGGAAAAGTTAAAGAAAAGCCGCGCTGCATACACACACACGCATGATTCGATTAGGCGTCAATTGAACAATTCGTTACAATTTGTTTAGATTGTCCTCTTCGCACTCGACCGAAGACGATGGAAAAAGATACTTCATTTTAGGCCGCGCCTCGCGAAAGATGAGGAAGTCCATCGGTGGATAAGAAAGATCCAAGGTAACGCTCCAAATGAGACGTATGTGTGTGAAGGGTAGGAGGAGAAGCAAGAAGATGTTCATCGCTCGAATGTGCAAGGCGACGTATCCCGTATAAATCAAACCCATTTTTGACCAGCCAGGTCCCCCTTGATACTGGAAGGGGGCGAGCTACAGCAGAGGAGGTTGCAATGACCAGAGGTGAAATAAATTCACTCATAAATTGTGCTTGTGCTACACACGTATGTGTGTGTATGTGTGGTTAAAAAAACTCCATTAAGAGTACCGTTTTCTGGTCCCGGGTGCCATACCCCGCTCTGCTCTCGCACTCGTAGTTCGGGGCATTCCAACTTTCAAGTTCGTTTTATTATTTTCCACATTATTTTCGGTTAATTCGTTTAATCAATACAGCAGATTCAGCCAAACAAACCAACTGGAGCGCGAAAAGGAGTCAAAAGCGGAGGGTGGGGTGATAAGTAAGAAAAACCTAATTTTAAATCATTCGCCTCTCCATAAGCAGTTTCGTTTCTTTTCGGCATCAGCAAACATCCCGCGGAACACACTGTGTGGCTTTAGGTTAGGGCTGGAATAAATATGGTGCAAAACATACACACAAACATACACACACCATCTATAAAAAAAGGAAACGTCTGGTGCCACAGAGTGCCGGCCGTAAAGTACGACTTATGGCCCGCGAAGTGCTTCTTACAGTAGCTAGAGGTTGGAATGATATAGTAAAGATAGTGCGCTGTTAATAAAAAAAAAATGCAGTCTGTATGCTAAGGTAACAAGTGCTCTCCCACACCATGCTCTGCTGACCCCATTCGTAACGGGCGGCGGGTGGCGGTCAGTTTTCACTGCTTCCGTACACCATCACTCCGCCGCGCGTCTCTAAGGGTTTCGCCTTGCCCTATCCCAGCAGAATTGCCACCGACAAGCGCCGACCCATTGCATTGCATTGCACCACTGGGTTTCACTTCCGAATTGTGGTGTTGTTTCCTTTCCTCTATTTTTCCATGTTTTTACCGCCACACCGCATCATTTCGTCGACGAAGAAGTCGAGATTGGTACGGCTGACGGTGTGCTAGCTCTGTTAACTTATGCTCGGCACACACACACACCTTTGCATTCTCCTTATGTTGCCAGCCAGTTTGCAGAAGAAAGTGCATTAGAAAAGCGGGTGGGAGGGGGGGGGAGTAGGATGTACCGGGCAGCAGGAAATCATACAACATTTTTCACTTGCAATATATAGCCTTTTTTTCGCTTCATCCACTGGTGGTGGTGGGTGCCACTCTTCGATTGCAGGTGATGCTGCCGACCGCCTACAAGTGGTGGAGGTACGAGGGACCGAGCAAAATTACAAGCTACCGGAACCGGGCTAATAACTAACAACACTTCGCATCAGGGCTGGCGGTGGCCAGAATAAAAGACGTTTCATCTTTTTCCCCCAGCAGGGCAATAAGAAAGAGAAGAAAAACAAAACGGTACATTCTCATATGTTTGTTTGAGGGGGACACCCCCTGTAGCAAAGGCGATCGGTATATGGCCATCAGTGATTTTTGTAAGACACAATACGAATTTGGAAAAAACAAAATACTGATCTGAGCCAATAAATTTGCCTTTAATTTAAAATTTCCGGTTAATGTTTATACTTTATATAACCTATCACTTACCCGCAGAGCAGCACAACTACTCTGTGCAGGTAAAACTAGTCCACTGAAGAACAGAACATTCCCGGAATAGCAAATGATTGCAAATTTTCATTTATCCCGTTCCAGGCTACGGTGCAAACTTATTAGAATATTATTTATAGATTGCCACGCTTTTCTAACAAGTAAAAGCACCTCATTCGTGTGTAACGTGTAACGCGTAACCCATCATTGACCTTTTTCATTGAATGTGTCTTTCTGAGTCCATGTCATGGAATTAGCAAAGCAAAATAGTGATTCCGACAACGTTTTTCAACGGTATGCAACAGAGTGTGTGCACATCATCTATCTTGCCAATCAGAATGTTGTACGTATAGTTCATCGAATACATCACGAATAGCATAGAAAGGTTTGGCATAATTAGGCGTATTCATTGCACTTCGAATGCAGAACCAGCTAGGTGTAACATTCATTCTATTTTTCCTGCAGCATGTTAATAATAGGAAACAATCCTCAGATACTATTATTATTTTTGATCAGATGTGTGATTGAAATGGAAGATTAGAACAGACAGTGTCTCGTCGATGTATCTTTGCCTAGTTCTCAATTATTGCCATTGGTTTTTTGCCAAAACTTGCTCAATAGTGGAGTTAAAAAACAAACTCGTACAAACGTTTGAGCATGCTTGTTTAGGGCAATATTCAACGCCATTCATTCCAGAGGCCTGCAGTGGTGTATGGAAACAAACACTCACACACAACACATTCTGTACATTCAGCGTTCCGATTAGTCAGGGAGAAACAGTGGAACACGTGTTTGTTTTTTCAACTTCTTCTATTGGATATTTTTGCTACACAAACAAAAACCGGTAGCCCAGACATGTCTGCCTTTCTGGGAACTGCACTTCAAATTTAACGCGCTGAAGTCTTCCAGGCCCCTGGCACAGAACGGACCAAACGCATATGTGAAGGAAAGCATTGCATTGTGGATCTTGTCGGGGCGTTTCTCCAAAAAAGAAGGAAAGCAAGATGTGCAAGATGTAGAATACTGCATACATACACGCACATTTGATCGTCAACGAACAGTCTTTGTCGTTCGGGGGTCGGAACTAATAAGCGCCAAGATGAACACGACAAACGGTTACTCATTTGCAATGTTCGATGCTGTGCCGCTGCAGCAGGGGCTTGATGTGTGGTCCTTTGTACTGCCCCTACAGTGCAATGCAATGGAAGTATTCCATGGGTTTATCGTTCTGTTTAACATACAGCTGAAAGCAGTTCCAACATTAATATAATGTAACTAAAACACCATGCTCCTAGTGATGTTCTTTGCGTACGTACCTATTTGACCTACTTAAAAAAGATCTTATTCTGTATTTATTGGCTAATATACTACGTAAGACCGGCCAGTCTCGTGGTACAATAGTCAACTCGTACGACTAAAAACATGCTTGTCATGAGATCAAGCCTCAAACGGACCGTGACTCCATAGTATGACTGACTATCGTACTACGAATAAATCAATACGTCATTGAAATGCACGTACAGGCAGTCCTTGACACCGACATCGGTTGTTATGCCAAATAGAAGAAGAAGAATACTACATGAGATGATACAATCTCACATACATCATTTCAACATTTTGAAATAAAACTGAAATTAGCTCTAAACAGTCTAATGTAAATTGCAACGATTTTTTTTTCACCGAGATTCAAACACCCTGTTACTCTTTTTCTGCTAAACGTTGTAACGAATTTGTTTTGTTGTTAAACGGTGTAACGAAATGAAATTGTTTAATTTACCCTCTTCCTTCCTTCCAATTTGCATTCCCTCCTTACTGGCCCATAATGCCATCAGATCGCACTGAATGCACCCAATGCACTTCCAACCTCTGCGCCATTCAGCATCTAACCAACAGTTGGAGGAACGGATGGAGATTATTTTGACAGCAAACTGACGGCTGCATTCGCTGGACGATGGACGTTGCATGTTGGTTGTTTATTGTTTGTGCTACTACTCTCGCTGTCAAACGTGTGTCTGTGTGTGTATGTATATGTGGTAGAGGCACTAATGATTCAACGCTAACCGATAGTAAATTGCCCCTTCGAAATGTGTATCCGTAGAAGAAGCAAGGGGGCACCAAACACGTATGACCAATGTCCAATGTTCACAATGAAAAATAAATCGCGACCTTGTAAGGTCTTCCTCACTACGTACACTAATAAGAAACAAGAGATAACGTATATAGGACTTTATGAGGTCACATACAAATAGCCAACATTTCCTCGGTGATGTCATGATACGGCCAGGACATGGATGCAGGCTTGAAAGTATCAAACAATGCACACACACACACACAATTCCACGACATAAGAGTAGAGCCAATCAGAGAGCCGCCAAAGGTTAAAAGGCATCTCTCGCGCGAATGCCAAAAGATTATTCGTCTCGCTTCGTTGGCGGCGAGCGGAAGGAGAGTTAACAGAAGCACCGCAATTTGCAACCCTAAAACCATTCGCTTAACAGCCTCAACCTTGCTTCCCCATTCGGAAGATGGTAAATTTTTAGAGAGAAAAAAGTAAAGAAACACATCACTACCACACATCAACTGCAACAACAACAACGAGATCGGAGCTGTGGTGTGTATGTGTGTGTGTATGTCCGTTAACCGGCACCATTTTCTTCCAAACAGTTTCCCTCACGGGGAGGGGGGAGGGAGGGGGGGCGCTGGTGTGTAGAGTGGCCAACGAATTTATTGGAGCAGTAACAACAACAAAAAAGAACAACAACAACAAAGTGGCAGAAACATGAGACGAGATGGGAGGAAAGGGGGGGGGGGGGGGGGTAGAAAGAGAGCACGCTTGAAACGCTGGTGAATGAAATGAAGCGCAACCAACCACCCAAACCCTCTCAACAGTATCAACCTTCTTTGGCTCATTAGAAACCAGTAGAAGTAGTGGTAACAGAGTGTAGTGGAACAACAACAACAACAGCAATAAATACAACAGCGCCGCCAACTACGCCGCCAACAAGAAAATTGTGATTTTTGAGATCAGAAGATCAGGCAGCAGAATATTTTCACTCCATTCCCCAAAGCAGCGTAATGTTGGTACGGT
The DNA here is from genome assembly GCF_943734735.2 of Anopheles gambiae. Lineage (NCBI taxonomy): Eukaryota > Metazoa > Arthropoda > Insecta > Diptera > Culicidae > Anopheles > Anopheles gambiae. Next base: position 46,751,337 of record NC_064601.1, read on the forward strand.
ACATCGCAAAGGGTCCGAAAACCACAATCAAACAACAAACACGGTGCAAAATATAGTGAATCATAATGAGAGGGTGGTAGGTAGATCATCGCACAGGGATGACCTTCACTGAGACGACTGTTCCTTTTTATAAGCTTTCATCATCACACTATTCCGCCTGCGATATCCTTTCTATTGACGAGCAAAAATCACTACCACCACCACACAAAAGCGCGACACGTTCGGTGAGTGGTGGTGGTGGTTGCTTGCCACAGGATGAATGATGCGCATGTAAATGTGTACGCCCACGCCAACAAGCACACTGCCCCTTGAGAGAGAGAGAGAGAGAGAGAGAGAGAGGTAGAGAAGAGAGAGAAGAGAAAGAGAGAGAGAGAAATGCGAAAAGAAGTTCAATCTGATTGATAAACATAGATTGATAAAATGGTTTACTATTTTAGCATCAAATGCAAACATCCGGCCGTAATGGCGACTCCGGTAAAGGATATTCTTGGGTCAATAAAACTCCATAGACACACACACGCGGGTGCTTGGACAACGCCTGTTTGTGTGTGTGTGTTTTTAGGTGTGTTTCATGCATTTACAACTCGCTACCAACAGATGATTTAGAAATACTTTGAATCATCGTTGCCGAGCGCATTGCGTGTGCCCAGTGAGTACCAACCGTGCTTCTCCGGCAGTGAGTGAGGAAAGCTGAATGATGATGCTGAGAATAGTTCCTCACCGTCCCTCACGCAAGGCTGAGCGAGAATGAGAGACAGGAGAATGAGCTGACGAGATGACGAGTGAGAGCTCGTGTACAGCAATGTGGCGCATCCATGCCGTGTGCATGATATATGTATGTGTGTATGTATGTGTACGCTTCAGTTTGCGTATGGGAAAAATGAAGGTGAAAGAAGCTGTGCGCGACCTGAAGACTGCTGTGTTCAATCGAAGGAGCACACCGTGCGGGATCAAATTCACCTTTACCACCTTGTTTAGAAATTGTTAGACGCAGCAGGTCCCATCATCATGTCGATATCAAGCATAAAGAGATGAGAGTGCTGCTATGTGGTACGCATTCGATACGACTCACGATTGAAACTCCCTCACGCGCTGGCGAGACAACAACGCTTGAAGATGAGGCTAGTTGCTAGTGGGGATGACACAGCTTAATACTCTTTTTCTTCAATTTCCAAACATGAACAGTTTGTTTTGTTGAAGGTGCTTAGTTTTTGTCACAGACATTTCATACATAACAGAGACTTACCATTGACAGACACCGGGGACACTCCCTTCGTTCGTTCAGTCCAGTAAATAGAGTGCCGCGCGAAAATGAATCTGCATGAATTTATAAACGTTCGGTCACATTTTGACAACCAAACATAAAGTACACACACACGCACACACACACGCCCAATACGATCATCTACATTCGTAATATGTTCTATTGTTTCCGTTGCAATGTTGTCAAGTCGAACACACACATAAAAAAAACAATACACAAATCACAACGGGTTCTCCTCACGTGAGACAGTGAGACAGTTTCCTCACTCGGTTCATCGCTACACTCGCTCACTCGCTTTCCAGACACGCACCGCACACATACATACGCGCGAGCACACACAATCTTTGCATCGCTTCCCTCTAACAAAACGCACACAAACACACACACACTGCCACACACCCAGCCGCGTAACACAGTGTGCCGTGCCGGGAAAAAGGGGGAGCAACAGCAGAGGGCAGCAGCTCACACTCTCTCCTAACCATTTCCACTGTTCGCACACCCATTGAAAAACTGTTGATGCGTGTTACTGCATATTACCAACCAGGACAGCACCTTCTTTTGGGGCACGAAGAAGCTCTTCCCCCCCCCCCACCCCAAAAAAAAAGAAAACCATGATGTGCCGTCTAGCGTCTTAGCGACAGTGACCCTTCAATCGGCCAACACTTTAAACCCCCACTTGTATTTTACTCCCGGGGGAGAGGAGGGGCTTTGTAACAATCCGATGGTCCATCGCTGATCTTAAGTGTGTTGAAATTATTCCTTTTTTTTCGCTGGATTCGTTTATAATTTTGGGGCGGGAGTGGAAAACGGTGACGTCTCACACATCACTTTGACGGATCTCGCTCACACACGCACATACACTCTCTCCGCAGTTGGCGAGCGTGAGAAAACGCGCACCTGCTACTTTGATGGCACTTTTCCGTCCCCTTTTCCAACGTACTGCCACTTTCAAGCGGGTCTGGGCGTCGATACGATTCAGCCATTTCGACCGCCCTAGCCGGGAAGACGTTTTGTGTGTTTCACCAATCGAAAACTGGCGACACAGTTCCGGCCAGTGCAAATGTGTGACACGGCGGCATCGCCCTCGCCTGAACCTTTTTTTTTCTTTCTTTTTGTTAGTGAGACAACAAGCCCCACACACGCTCACACTTTAGGGATAGGCAAAAACACCTCACGCGCGCATACACACATTCACACACACGCAACATCAAGCGTTTGGAATGGGGAATGTGTGGGGGAGGGGGGGGGGGGGGTGGTATTCCTACTCTCTAAAACGTAGTGCGTTCCCTTTCCTCGCAAGATGTGTGCTAGTGCTGCTACCAGTCATCATCTTCGTCATCTCCCCCATCACTGCATGTGTTTCCTTGCCCTATAGATTCGCTGGTGGATCACCACCATTAGCTTACACACACACACACACACACGAGGGGAGGGGGTGTCACTGTCACTGCCCTCCCCCTCGATGTTGATATCGCCACACACACGCACAATACACTTTTATCGCTGTCCACCTCCACCACACCTGCTGTTCTTCTACGGCAACCACCAGACCACCATTTCATAGACATTAACTGATTTTATGCGACTGTCCACTCTTCCCCGCAGCACCGTCCTACTTCCCACTACAAACTCCAACATCAGGCGCACACACACACACGCGCGCGACTCGTAGATGAAGATCGGATTCCAACGCGGATTCTGCTGGCGCTGGCTGCTGTCGTCTCTTAAGAAAACGGACATACCAACACACACACCCGCGACTGTGCGAGCACGACCGCACGCACACCACGCTACGCAAAACACACACACAGGCACGCACACACGGGAACGGCGTTTGACCACGAACGCATTCCTCGCGAATCAACAGGATAAGAAGAGGTGTGGGCGGGGGATGAAGTGTGTGTGTGCGCGAAGGAAACAATGGAGAACAAGAAGCTGCTATTGCTGCAGGAATCCTTCTTCCTCGCCCGTGCAAAAACACACCAACCACACACTGCTATCTTCTTAGCAGCTTCATCTTCCGATTCCGAACAGAGCAAAAGACTCCACCGTCCGTATGCAACTTGGACAACGATGGCCAATGATGATTATAGGCCACACACATTCCTTCTCTTGGGAGCGGATTTTCACACGTCGTGCCTTCTAGCAAACTTCACACGAAATTAAACTAGAGTTGCGCAAATGTTACACACCTTATTCACATTCACACCGTACAAGCTTGGCAAACACGTCTTTTCACTGCACCGTAGCTACGAAAGAAACGAATGGGAACGGTCCCTCAATGTGCGACGTTCATTCCGTCACAGCCTTCTGTGCTTTCTTGGACAACGGTGGTGTACGGAGCAGAAACAGCCATCATCATCATCATCGGCGAACGCAGAGATACAGGTTCGCACCCACACAGGCGCAGGTTTTCTGCTACCCAAGTGACAAAACGTCAATGCACAGTGGCGTGTCCAATAACGATCAGTTAGCATGGATAAATGACGCCAGTTGTTTGTTTTTCAAAATCATGCATTTCTTTTAGATTGGACATATATTTTAAATGTCCTATAAAACCTTTTCTAAGCAATAAGAACCAGATTTAGGTATACTTTCCCGTTTTTCGGTCTACCGAAAACAGGAGCGTTACAAAGCGTTACATTTAACCTGTATTCCGTCGTAAAGGCCCTATCACATTGGAAAATTTGGAATGGAATTGGTACATCAAACGGCATTTGACAGCTTTTACCTCGCCAGGAAAAATGAATTGGTCTTAACCAACGTAGATTCTATCAGGAAGGAGAATTCCACAGTCAAGGTGTAAAACAGTTGCTTTTTGGAAGGAAACACATAAAGCAGTTCTGAAAGTGTCTTTGTAAACTTCTTAGGCTAAAAAAAATTGTTTTAAATAGAAAGATATACAGGCGGTCCCCGAGATACACGGTTAATGGGGACCGAAAACGGCCGCAAAATACCGCGTATCTCGAATTTCCGCGTAAGTCGAATCTCGTGATTTCCAGCTGAAATATCACTAATTTTCGTGTAATTTTGCAAGTAAGGGGTGGTTTTAGCCACTTTATGAATTATTTGATATTATTCTGACTGAATATAACTGTTTTAAACCTTTTTAAATAGTTTTTAACATTCGATCAAAACGGAAATTATTTGGCAATTTGCAATTGATGTGTCAAATCAGTACAATTTGCTCAAAGAATTGTCAAATTTAGAAAACCGCGTATCTCCGAATCCGCGTATAAGAGGTACCGTGTATCTCGGGGACCGCCTGTATTCCACATAAAATTCCGTTCCGTAATTCCGAGCGTGTTTACATTAGCGAAGCGGATTTTTCAAATCAAATCAAAATCAAATGGAGTCAACGCCAGATAATTTCCGGAATTATTCCTGTAATGTAACAGGCCCTTTACGCTTTAAGTGTAAGTCCATGGCAGCGGCCATAGAGAAAATGTTTTCACGCTGAAGCGCTAATGAACGTAACGCTTCTAACTCGTTGGTTGGGAAACGTTTTGCGAGGATTTCCGCTGAGACAACCCAACTGTCAAAATAAAATTCAGATACAGCTTAAAAACATCGCATCAATTGTACAAATTTCGGTTTGAAAATGACCACGAAACAAACGCTGCTCCTCTATCCTTCTTCCTGAATGTTCGTTAGTTAAACAATTGAAACATTTGAAACCCACACTACCATTTAGTATATTATAGAACATACTTAACGCGCCGTTTGTTCGTTTTTGTTAAGAAAATGGTAATCATCCGTGTATTTCACCAGTTTTAGTAAACTTCACTCGGAAAACGATCACATTCATCCAAGGTTTGTTGGCATCATACATCGACCATAGTTAAGTGATAGTAGGGGAGATTGGTTTTAACTTTCGAAACAAATAATTACATCTATCGAAATCATTATATCCCCCCTGCCCTTGCACTAGACCTTGGCCTTGATGAGAAAGTGTGAGAGACTACCTTTTCACTGCTCGCATGATGATTTCAACGAGCCCTAATGAACTATCCTTTAACAACAGGAGACTGACTGCGGTTAGCTTACTTTGACCGACAAATAAGAACTATCCTTCATAGCGGTTCACTTAAAATGTCTTTTTCCCTCAAACATATCCTTAACAAACCTATCGAAATGTGATAACTGAAATGTGCGCATCTTAATAAATCTGGTTTTGGTTGTTCGTTAATCACTGAGCTTTAATTTATTCCTTTTTCTTGGGAAGCTGATTGGAACACACGGCATGCCATGGGATGTGATCGAAAGTGGTACAATAGTTTCATCATCTTATTGTCCTTAGCTCGCAAAATTAAACCAAAAAGGAGAAATGCTTAATGTCAACACTGTTGTGCATGGCTTTCCAGAGTTTAATTCAAAGACTGGCCCTCTCCCCAGCCAATGGAACAAAGCGTTCTTCTTGAAAAGAACAGAATAAACGAGAAAAACTAAACAGAAACATCTACAAACTACAATAATGGTGTGTCTATTACTACAATTCGCACTCAACTCCAAACTATACTTGGCTATTCCTCGCATCTTGCCTCCAATAACTCTATTGGGTGGTTCAAGGGTAAAGATATAGCGTACTCTCTTACAGACTAAAAACTGATCGCGTACTGCTGTCGTCGATCCTTGTGGTTGTGTGTACAGGACAAAATGCATCCCACGTGCGTACTACTGGCTCGTGGTAAATCCTGCTTTTGCTTAAACTATCCTTTTCCTATCGTAGTGAGGAATAAACTCTACCGGAATTCCCTTCTGTTACTGCCACCTAGCCAAATAGACTATGACATTAAGTTTCTAAATATTGTTCAACTACGTTTCGCTCGCTCTAAATACAGCCCGAAACCCGGATGATATTACTCCCTCTTTCTCCCTCTCGGTTTATCGGTAGGGTGATGCGCGTCCGTGACGAGACGCGCAAGTGTGTTTTAATTTAAAACAAAACCTATACGCATTGCTTAACCCCTACCTGAACTGTTAACACCTTCGCGACGCGTACAGAGATGTTCGAGCGTGTTGAGAATATCGCCAATCGGCTGGAAACATACATTCTGGCGTTACAACGAATCCACGCTCGAAGCATGACATGGCGGGTGGAGCTGTTACACACAGCGGAAAGAAGGGATGATTTGTCGTTTTTTAAACAATAAATGCATTCAACTGAACTTTAAACTGCGAAGGTGTTCAAAGAAAGACGGCCGACCGTTCCGATTCAGGTGTTAGCTTGCTAGGACTTTCATCGATGAATCGAAACGCGGTCTCTTACCATTACAGCTTCACACTCTCCCTCTCTCACTCTCTCTCTCTCTTTCTACAGTAAGGATAGGTTTGGACCTGAGGAGCTATCTTACATCATACCGCCCATGCCTCCCATGCCTCCCATACCGCCCATTCCTCCCATACCACCCATCGGGCCGGCCGGTTCCTCCTTCGGGATCTCCGTCACGACCGCTTCGGCTGTGGTGAGCAGCGACGCAACGCCGGACGCATCGGACAGCGCTGTCCGGACGACCTTGGTCGGATCGATGATGCCCTTCTCGATCATGTTCACATACTCGTTGTTGAGCGCATCGTATCCGAAGTCGCCCTTCAGCTCCTCCACCTTCGCCACCACCACCGACCCATCGACGCCGGCATTCTTGGCGATCTGTGTGCACGGCATGCGCAGCGCACGGCGCACAATCTCGATGCCCGTGTTCTGGTCCTCGTTTGCTCCCTTCAGGTTGGCCAGAGCCGGTGCGCAGCGGATGAGCGCGGTACCACCACCGGGCACAATGCCTTCCTCGACGGCGGCTCGGGTTGCGCACAGAGCATCGTTCACGCGGTCCTTCTTTTCGTTCACCTCAACCTCGCTCGAACCACCGACCTTCAGCACGGCCACACCGGACGACAGGCGTGCGAGACGCTCCTGCAGCTTTTCCTTCTCGTACTCGGACGTCGTTTCCGCGATCTGGTCCCGAATCTGGTCCGCCCGGCGGTTCACGTCCTCCTGCTTGCCGCGCCCCTTCAGCAGCAGACAATCGTCCTTGGTGATCGTGATCTCGCCCACCTGGCCGAGATCGGACAGCTGCACATCCTCCAGCTTGACCAGATTCGCATCATCGCCAAACACGATGCCGCCGGTGCTGATGGCCATATCGGACAGCGTCGACTTGCGGTTGTCACCGAAGCCGGGCGCCTTTACGGCGGCCACCTGCAGGCCAATCTTCAGCCGGTTCACCACCAGCGTGCTGAGCGCCTCGCCGTCCACATCCTCCGCAATGATGACCAGCGGCTTGCGCTGCTGGTTCGCCATCTCCAGCGCGGGAATGATCGACTGCACCGTAGAGATCTTCTTCTCCGAGAACAGCACGAGCGCGTCCTGGAACTCGACCTTGGCGCCCTTGCTCGAGTTGATGAAGTACGGCGAGATGTAGCCCCGGTCGAACTTCATGCCCTCGATCACCTCCAGCTCGTCGTTCAGCGTCTTGCCGTCCTTCACCGTAATCACGCCCTCCTTGCCGACGCGCTTCATTGCCTCGCTGATCAGATCGCCGATCGCGCGGTCACCGTTCGCGGAAATCGTTGCCACCTGGGCAATCTCCTCGGGAGTGTTCACCTTGCGCGACAGCGTCTTCAGGTGCTCCTTCACCGTGTCGACGGCCAGCATCACACCGCGCCGGATCTCGACCGGGTTGGCACCCTTCGAGATCTTCTCGAAGCCCTCCTTGGCGATGGCGCGGGCCAGCACGGTAGCGGTCGTGGTACCGTCACCGGCCTCCTCGTTCGTGTTGTTAGCCACATCCTGCACCAGCTTGGCGCCAATGTTCTGGAACTTGCACTTCAGCTCGATGCCCTTCGCCACCGTTACACCGTCCTTGGTGATTTTGGGCGAGCCCCAGCTTTGTTCCAGGATGACGTTACGTCCCTACGAGATTAAGAATGGGCGCGAGAGACAGAAAGCGCGCGTTAACAATAATGATCGAAGGAATGAGGACGCACCCTTATCAGCAGCGCAACAATGTCTTATCGCACTTGCTACCACACACCAAGAACCTTCTTCTATAACCCACCTTTGGTCCCATCGTGACGGCAACGGCATCTGCTAGCACATCGACACCCTGCAGCATTAGGGCACGTACTTCGGGCCCAAAGCGCACATCCTTAGCGTAGCCACGGCTGGCAGCGACCTGTCGGGCGGCAGCAACACGCAACACTGTTGGCAAACGGAACATTTCTGGAATGGAGTGAAAATTAAGAAACAATTTAGAAAAACGGTAAGATTGCTATATTTATGTGATTTTATTAAGTAAATAAACTTATGAGATACACGAAACAGAAAGAGAGCGCGATCGACATCGCCCTATCCCGCCTTAACTTCTAATACAGTGTACAGTGTAAAAAAGACCCACATCCCTACACTTCATCCTCAAAAACCAGGCAAATTCGACCGAATGCCAGCAATTTCCGCATTGCTTAGTGGTTTCAAATTGAACCCACGCAACGGCTGATCGTGCTCGAGATCGCGCTGCTTTGCAACCAGCAGCTTCTGCTCCATGCGTATCCGTTCGATCTCCGCCTCCGTCGTTTGCTGATCCTTGCGCAACAACTCAACCGCGGTGTGGCGGTCGCGTTTCATGAGCATCGAACCGATCGTTATCCAAACGCGCTGCTGCGTCTCGGGAATGTGCTTCTCGATCAGCCGGAGCGCCTCGCGCGTATCCTGCCGCCGTTTGTCCAGCTCCACCAGCTCTTGCTTGTAGGCCAAAATTCGGTCGGCAACGCGCTCTGTTTCCAGTAAGATTTCCGTCAGCTTGCGCTGATCGGATACTTTCGTTTCCATGGCAAAGAAGGGCGTACGTATTTGACCCTAGCAACCGGCGCACACCATGTGCGTAAGAAGGGACCGCAGCAGTTGCGAATGTACGACCAATAGTGACTTTGGCTTTGCCGGTTCTGTCAGGAGCGTGTGTACGATGGGGAAAGGCGATTGCAGAATAAAACAAAAGGAAATATTAGAAAGCAAGCAGCTGACCGAGGAATCCAGCAACCAATTCCTCCATAATGTAACTACTTCAACATCAAATCGTTGATAACCAAAAGCTAAGTGAAGCGACGTTTACTGCATCGGTCCATTACCACACGCATTCGGCATGGGAGGCAATGGATGGGAGTTACGTAATTACGCAAGCACATGAGGGGTCGTCCGTCCGGGATTGCTTACCGGAGTGTGAATGAAAACTCTACAATTTCACCATAAAATTAAGCATCAACATGTACAGGTACGAAAGGAATGTGGCCTCCCATTGCCCGTCACTTTCATTATTGCACAAAAATAGTAATTCGCATGCAGTGCACTGCAACGAGCCGGCACACTGCGAGGATGATGAAATGTTCTGGAAAACACGAGAACTACCACAGACACACCGTGCCCAACACGCGACAAGCGGTGTGCATAAAAACCTAACCTAAAACAAACGCGTCTTCGATGCACTTGACTAAACCTATTAAAACATGCTTGTTTCGCACTTTTTCTAGACTTACCGCTGTTTTGAGATGATACTTTTAGCACAAGTTATACACAAAAACTTTCCCTATTCCCGGTTTCTCGTTCCGGAGCGCTGGTCTCGTGCGTGGATACACCTCGTTTTTCGGGTGGCTGTGAAATGACAATCGATAGAAACTTTCGGGTTCGGTTACCATTCGCCCCGGCAAATGGTGCAGAGTTGGTGGTCTCCTTCGTTTCGACCCACCATGACAGCTGTCAAATGTGACAATTCATACAGCGGGCACATTGTAGGGGTCCTATGACCCATATTTTACATGAATGTTTTATTGGACAATGTTTGCTTCATTTTATTCCAATGTTTGCTAAAAAAGGATAATCCTAGTCAATATCAAGTTATTATAACTTCAAATCTCTCAAAATAGCGTTTGGCATTCTAAATTGCGCGCCCTACAAAACGTTCCGGTTTTATTGTTCTAGCAATCAAATAGCCATCCCAAGTGCCCCAAATCCACTAAACGATCACTAAACGGCTTCTAAACGACTCAAGCACTCTACCTAAACGGAATATAGAAAGACTTCGTTTAGCAGACGGCAAACGACTCATGCATTCTAAAAATAGCAAAAAAAAGCTGGTGGCGCTCTCTGTTGGTGGGATACCCCAACCAGTTGAGCTTCATCGCTTGGAGGAGAGCTTTCTCATTTCCTCTGTAATGTTGTATGGTTTCGCATTGAGGTTATGCATCGCTAGAACTAGAACGGCGATACGATTGTTTAAATAATAAATTTCAATGGAAACCACCAGCACTGAAGCAAGTGAGATTAGAGTAAGGGTGGTGGCAACGCTCATTGGATGCGATTTTAGCGGACGCGATTTATATGGGATTTGACAGATAACGTCAGACGTGCGATTTCGTCGTCCGACGTTATCTGTCAAATCCCATATAAAAATTTGACAGGCCGTCCGATAAAATCGCATGCGAAAAAGCGTTGCCACCGCCCCAATGGTCGTTGGTGTTGACACCCACGTATTTGACCACACGACCTTTCATATAGATTTTTGCTCGAAAAGTTAGAAGGCTATATAGGTCATGATTAGATGAAACTTGTCGAAACACATTGCAAGAAAAGGATAGCAATATAATAATCAGTTTTAATACGCCATCTATTGATCAAACCAATGAAGCTGTGGAGCTTTCATTTTTTTTCTATGGATATTCAATTTTCCAGTCGTTTAAGCTTAATCTGTGGCGCTTGGGTACTTAAATACATTTTGTTTTGATTTAATCAATCCACACAAAGTAACACAGGTAGTATCTTCTGGAACTTTTCGGTGTCATTGCGTTTCGGTGTCAATTATTCGCTTGCACTTGCAAAGGCGAAATTTAAATTTTTTATCCCAATTATCTTTCAACTATACTGTGAACCTGAAATATTTCGTACCTTCTTCATCCTCATAATTTTAATGAGATGAGATGGAACAGTTTCCAGAGATAAGAAGTACTTTGCGGAACGATGGCGCATTTTAACTAGCACTCGGTACACTTTGGAACATTGCGGCTGTTTAGCCTGATGTGTACCCAAATAGCCAGCTCGAACTCCATAGCTTATTTGGGGCTGTTTAACAAAAAATCGTGCCGATGTCGTACTTTGTGGCTGATTAAGAGATATACGATACGAAGAGATATATTAAGAAGATATTAGCCTGATGTGTATGGTTCATGATAGAACTTCAAGGCTTGTTAAGAAATTATAGCCTTAATTATAAGACTTTACAGCTTTTTAATGCATGACATCGGTACGAGGTGGATCTTCTCAAAGTGTCAAAGACTGGTGCCGTCAATCGTCTCATGCCATCATCATCTCTGCTGCACAAGTCTTATCTAACTAATCTAATTAATTGAAGAAGGGATTTTAAGTGAAGCGATTGTTTTTGTACAATGAATTGTGATACATTTCGTGTAATTTATGAATATTAAGGATTTAAAAATATACAGATACACACAAACAAAACAAATCCTGTTGTTCATTTCATCGATGACGCTTGCTTGAAAATAAAACACAATGAAAAATAATCCCCGGCACCCTGGCATAAGGAAGCTGCTTAGGTGCTATTTAGAAAGACCACCTGGAACTTTGATGCTGTTTATCTACTGCAAAAGGCGCATTCAAGTAGCGATCTTTAGCATGCCAAAATTGGCTGCAATATTGACTATTTGGGTATCTAGTGTCTAGTGATAGTTTCTATAATAACATTCTACTAATGATTAATCGATTGATTCAAAGTGAATTGTTAGTAAATCGAGTGAGTTTTCCGTCCGGTCCCGAGCTGCCCGGATAATCGACGTTCTACTGTACTCGATATCCTCGCAATGATTAACGGGATGCTCCTGCATATAATTTTGGCCAGCTGTAACACGCAACAAGCCCATAGTTAGCCATGACCGTGCAGCGCTGCGCACCAGTCCCAGTGTGGTTTAAAGGGAAACAAAAGAACCCGAATGTGCAACGGTAAGTTTTCATTCATAAAAAGACCGGCAAAATTTATCAATGAACGAAAGCGCGCACTTTTGCAACCTGCTACTCGTCCGGTGTAGACGTGCTTCTTTGTACCATTCGTTCGTTCGTGTTCTTGTGTGTCCGTGCGTGTCCAGCGTCCTTTGTCTTTTTGCTAATTTAAAAGGATCAGCTTTTAAAGCCACTTAAAGGGCCATCAAAGAATAGTTGTTGTTTTTAGAGTTTGTAGAAGTTGGTTTTAATTTGTTCCAAAAAATGTACACCATACGCGAGGAAACGTTCGAGCTGGTGAAGGAGGTGGTTCTCAGTGAGGAGGATCTATCCGCATGCGGTGCGCTGGTGCCATCGAAGCTTACAGGCCATATAGTGTGGAAAGACCACCGAATGCTGGATTCCGTGAATGAAATGTTGGCTGAGCTCAGATTGACGGACGATCTTTCCAAGCTTCTGTTTGCACGCTCGGTGGCGTCTGGCGCGACTTTTGCCCCTGAATTGTCACCAACCGATTCGGATGGGTCGAGCAGCTACTCGCTCTTCAGCAGTGGCTCTTCCGAGCTGGATAACGAAAACATGAGGATGGTGTGGAACGAACTGGCCAGCGATGATACCCAACAGGACGGGTGCGAATTCTGCACCATCGAACCGAGTGATAGGTAAAAGGCGCTTGTCGAACGCGAGTGGAAATAGCATTACTTATTATTTTTTCTCTCTCTCTCTCTCTGTTTTTTTTTCTAGACAATTCTATGTCAAGCATCAGACTTATGTAAACGGAAAGCTCTGCTGTCCTGTACTTGCGGCTTGGGAAATGTTAGTACGCTTAAATAATTTATATATGTTTTTCTATAACGCATTTCTTTGCTTGCAGATCTCAACGTGACACAGCGGCTAAAAAAATTGCCATTAAAGAATATGGAATGTGTTTTAAAACCACCCAGCAGCAAAAGTGCAGCAAAAACTGAAAACCTCAAAATTGTGCTTTTTTCAAGATTCCGACATTTTTATATTCATTATTTTATTTCACATATGGCTGTTGGTTAGTCAAAGGTTCTAACTTTTGTAGGATTAAGCATTTTTTTATTGTACTTAGCAAAATGTAACACCATGTTCCTTATTTATTTTAAAAATTTCTCACAATGTTCGTAAAATTGAACCAATCGATATTTGCTAGGCAATTTTTTTTAATATTCACTTCCAAGTTAATGATCTTAAACTCCTGTGAATTGAAAAGTATAAAATGAATTATATATTTATACAAGTAAAAGTAAAATAATCCTTCTTTACAGTACAAACTACAAATACAAACTAACAAGGTTAGGGTAGTTTAAGGATGATAGAAAGGGTAAACAAGTTAGATAGGGGGTTTTTTAACCATATTGTTATACGATATTGAAGGTTAGTGTTGGTGAAGAGCAAACAATCAAATTCGATACATTAGTTTTCAAGACATTAATACGTATCATAAAATGGAAATTATAAATCAATCGCTACAATATAGTTAAAATAGTACAAAGGTAAACAATTAGAAAAGGGTATTATCTAGAGGTCTTTAGAATTGTAGAATGATACAGGATGAAAAGAGCATCCTTCTGTCATGAGCGATATAATCAACAATCAAAATATAGTAGATTAAAATAAGTTTTCTTATGTAAGTAAACCAATTTTGTAACACTTTTCAACAAGGATAGCATGTTTTTTTAATTGTAAACGTTAAAGTTGTTGTTTTTGTGTTATTATTTACCTCTCTCAACCATTTAAGGCAAGTGATTTCTTGATGGAAGCTTGCAAATTGAAGAAAAAAAAACACACACGCACGCGTAAACTGCAATGGACTCTTGAATAGTTTAAATGTACTTCGGCTGCAAAAAAGCAAGTGTTAAAATGTTTAGAATCGATTTTTTCTGTAATAAATGTCAGTTATAACAGAGTTTGTACAGGGGTTATGTCAATTTAGTGATGAAAATTTTAAATTTGAGATTACATACATGCCCAAGATCCAATGAAGTAAAAAGAGCGAATTTTCTATTAGCATAAAACATGTTAAAAACGCTCTAGCCATGCTACAAAATCGAGCAGTGACGTTGAATAAAAAGCAAATAGTAGAGTTTATTCTCATTTTTAAATAAAATATTTGTTGAAATAATTTATACAACTTTTACAAGTTTTCTTCTGATCTACAATAAAATATTTGGTCCTGAATCTAATTAATTTAACACTTATCATCACTATACTAGTTCTACTAAATTTCCAACGCTATTTCCTGCGCTAATTCCTACGCTGAATTCCTACACTATTCATACGCTGCACATTTACTTCCGGCTATGGTTTATCGTATGGAAATGGAATTGTATCGGTTATAGACCTGGACCAGGTCCAAATGTCGTTTCGAATCTGAATCCGGAACAGTTTCTGGTACTGTTCCTGATATAATTGAAATCGGGAGCTATTTCCGAATCAGCATGGGTTCATGATCGCTTCCAGGACCGGTATGTGTTAAGTATCAGTTCCAGGGTTTGTTAATGGTAGGTTCCAGCACCGGTATGGGTTCATGATCAGTTCCTGGATATGTATGACAAGTATTATTTCCTGAACCGGGTTGGGGTCAGTATTAGTGTTGAGAGATTCAGGATTTGGAAGATTCGAAGATTCAATCCCTAGAAGGATTCGATCGGATCCCGTTTGTAGGATTTAAATCCATAAAAGATTCCTTTGCGATTCTGATTGTGATTCGATTGGGATTCGTTTGCGATTCGATTGGGATTCGTTTGGGATTTGATTGGGATTCTGATTGGGTTTGCTTTTCTTTGGGAATGGGATTCGTGAGCGATTCGAATGGGATTCTGTTTGAGTTTGGGATTGCAATTCGATTGGGATTCTGATTGTGATTGTGTTTGCGATTCGATTGGGATTCTGATTGCATTTGGGATTCTGATTGCGATTGCGATTGGGATTGCGAGGTTCAGTAACCAGGTTCAGGACCGGTATCCTAATACCAGTAGTTCTTGAACCAGAAAAAGTGATGTATTGGTGTCAGGACCGGTATGGCTTTGGTTTTGGGTCTGTTAAGGGGTCGTCCTAAGTACATAATTTTAATTGAGTTTCGAGACCATTGCTTTCAGTGTACCTTTTACAGTTAAGGAGATCTTTTAAATCTAGTTGCGTAGCCCTGTAACCTGGCCACATTAACTAGTCATAGAAATTATATTGAAGCTTGCTTTTCGCATTACGATTTGTGTAACTTGACTGGATTAAATTTCGTATGTTAGAATTCATTTGAAGCAAAAAGAAAAAATAATTTAAAACATGCAATTTTTCTTATCGATCTGCCTGTTGCATAGAAGGAAACGGTTTGTGATTTGAACGTTCCGCTTTATGTTCCAGCCACATGGTGCCACAGGGCATTTCTAATGGGTCCACATCACACTCTGACAGTGATTTTCAATTGCAATGTGCAATATTTAGCACCTGCATTAACGCTGCTAGACACATAACGGTACTGCTGCAAAAAGCTTGCCATGCAGCCTGTACTTTCCTCGCGACTGTAGCTCATTTTAGTTGCACTGTGAACATCTGTACGATCAGTACCATGTGGGGAGAACGTTGGTACCTAGTCCTTCTCGTACTATCCCCTCTGATGCTGTGGCGTTACGCAGCATCATCATCCTTCACCATGGAACGCCAAGAACGAGCCGCGCTTGTGTTTCCCCGGGGCAGTTCAATGGGTGTAAGTGACCCATTGAAGGCCCATTCAGGACAGTTCGGTTCGGTTTATTAAAGTATCTCGACTTATGTCCCAGTACCTTTTAGCCATCGCCATCCCACTGCTCGTGCCGGGTCGGAACATCTATCTCTCGCACAACTTCGAAGCGAACTACGGTGTTCCATCGAACGAGACGCAGTACTTTCTCTGGTATCAGCGCTTTAAGGATAGCGGTTTTAACATCACCAAAGCGATCGCAACGAATCGACGGCGACGCAGCAGTGCGACTCAGCAGCCTGGGCTGAGCCGACGCTACTTCTACGATCAGCTCGAGGAGCGCATGGAGCTGTACGGGTTCAATGCGACCGGTTGCATGGAGCGGCTCATTTGCGAGATGTCGGAACTGCCACTCCACGAGCATAATGGTGTGTTTGGTGATGTGCTGAGTGTGATCTTCAGGTAGGATTGGTTTGTATCAAAACTTTTCGGAAAACGTGAAAAAGCTATTTGTTTACTATTTTCCAGGCCATCGTCTTCCGTTCGCGAACCACTGGCCATGTCGTACTACGAGGCCGAATCGCGAGGAACCATTGAGGGATGCCACCGATATCGGGCATTTTGCCGTACAGATCTGCTCGGACTGGTATCAACTGTGCTGTAGTGCGGGCCACCGTCACGTTCCCATTTCTTTGCTCTCTGTCTGTGGCTAAGCGCGCTTTGAACTCTCCAAAACGGGAAGACAATAAAATCGGTTAATTTAATTAGAGCTTCAAGCATCAGCGTTTTGTTTCTGTTGATAGGCCGAAAAATGTGTTGCAGTGGATTTGGAATGTTTAGTCGTGCTTAACGCTACCGAGCAGGATGATCACGCTTTATCGCTGGCTAGTGATGTTGGCCGTACTGTCGATCGCGCTTAGTGACGGTGCTGCCCCGGAGCATGACGTTGTGAAGAGCCGCCAGAAACGTATCGTGTTCCCACTAAACGCTGCTATCGGTGTAAGGCGGAATACGTTTGGGAGTGTGAATCAAGTTTACAAAAAAAATTAAATTAATGAATTGTCTCTACTTCTACTAGATCATTTTTGCCATTGCCGTACCGCTAGGCATACCGAGCAGGAACATCTTTATGTCGTACAATTTTGAGGGCAACTACAACAGTCCGCAAGATGCCAACGTCTTCACCGAGGGGTTCGGTAACTACGTAAGTACTGGCTGTTTTTTTATGTGTGATCCAGTGAAAATTTCTTCAATTTTTGGTTATTTCTTACGTCAGATAAAAGGTATCGTGGAACCACTCACCGCACCATCCGCCCCGGTAGAGCAGTATGGTATTAGAAAGCGAAGTACGCAAGAGGGTGTGACTCGGCCCAAGATCACACCGCAAGTAACACGAAGGCAGATGTACAAAATGCTCCAGAAACAGCTTCAGGGGTATGGTTTTGTTTAAAAGAACATTATTACTACATTCCCACATACTAATTCTTTATGCCATTTACAGCCAACACTATCATGGAAAGAAATGTCTGAAGCGCATGATTTGTGAAGCGGCATTGCATCCCTTCAGTGAAGCTAATGGCGTTGTTGGAGACATAATGCAGATACTGTTGAGGTAGGGAATTCGTATTCAGTGCTCAAACGGATCTAACATAGGTTACATATATTGCAGTCCCTCGACTTCAATGGATGAATTGCTGCCGAAGGAGTATTTAATCGCGGAAGTTGCCGGACAGAATGGATCGTGCGACGAGTATCGACAAGACTGCCCAAAGGATCCGCTTGAGATTGTTAGTGTTTTGTTTGAATAAATATTTTATGTACGCATATACCTGTTTGTTTAATTTGTTATCAGTATTAAGACACCTCTTTCCGAAGTTAATAATTAATCTGGGGTCTATATTCCTGCGCCCTATATAATCCGGGGTCTATTGTGGGCTTTCCTTTTTTCACATTTTGATTTAAAGCTTTATACTTGTCACTTCTAGAGAGCCAATATGTTCTCTCTAAAAAGAGCTCAGTTCTCGGTGACCTATTTAAGGAAATATGTCAGCGGTTCAGAATTGACGTCGAATGCTCTGAAGATAAAAACAGTAACGCGTGAAAGGTGCCAAAAACCAGCGACCATAACGGAATTAATTAGATCAAAATTTCACTAGCGACGGAAAAACAACGATCTATTCTATCAAACGTATCGATGAAAGACAGTTACCGTCTAGCGTTCAAACATGTGCAACGTACTCCAGTGGCTACATGTTATCCTGCCCTTGTTGGTGGTACCGTTTGCCGCCAGCGAGAACACAACCGATCACGATGGCCCGCTGCAAGAGGAGGGACGTCTGCTGATCCGTGGCAAACCTGTGCTAGTGTATCCGGCAACGGCGCCCACCCGTCACCAGCTGATCGGTGGTATCGGTGTGCCTGTGCAAGGAATTCCTCACTCGGTCGTGTTTGGCTGGGTGTTGAAGGCACAGTACTATCTACCGAGCGTGCCAGGGAACTACGAGCCGATCAATCTCGAGAACTGGAACGAAAGCCGGCGTGCGTTTCCCGATCGTACACGCCGATCGATCGAACGCTATGAGGTGGATAATGTACGCATTCGGGTGGAACCACTGCCGTTGAAAGATGTTACGAGCAATGCGGCACATGGCGACGATGATTACTACGACGAAGAGTTACAGGACGAGTTCAGCGATCATGAACAAGTAGTGCCTGGGGAGGGGCAGATGAATTCTGATGATGGAGAGCCTAAGGATTCTCCGGG
Source organism: Anopheles gambiae (assembly GCF_943734735.2). Classification (NCBI taxonomy): domain Eukaryota; kingdom Metazoa; phylum Arthropoda; class Insecta; order Diptera; family Culicidae; genus Anopheles; species Anopheles gambiae. The sequence goes on from NC_064601.1 coordinate 46,770,064, forward strand.
CGAGGCGGAAACGAACGCACATCCGGAAGATTATAATGTGCCCAACGGGAGATGGATGGTGTATAAGGCGATGGAAGGTCTTAGCACTGGATATGGTTATGGCGGTAGGGCCTGTGTGTTGCGGAGCATTTGTGAAGCGGCTGATGTGCAATTTACCCACACCGGAGGAGTGTTTGCGGAGCTGCTACACATCATGTTTAGGTGAGTGCTAGGGGGAATTAGTGTTTTGAGTGTGTATATCTAATATAATGTAGTAATCTAGTACATCGTGATATTCTACAATGGATGTCAATCAATTTCGTGTATAAAACTGCTCAACTTACCATAATACCTCGGAATGACAGTGGACAGATGATCGGATATTCATCAGCATTTTACTTGAAGAGCTCATGATCCAAGACTCCCTCACTATAACTCGTCTGTGGCCAGAAATTCAATCTTTTTTAAGGAATTTAAATTTTATAATAAAATGCCAAGGTCAATTAGTTCTGTTGGGCCGCTGTTTAAGTTCAGAATAAGATGTGCTAGTTATGTTAAAAGTAGGGTCGTTTAATTGGTAGTGTTGTTTAGTGTAGTTTTTCATGTAAATTAGTAGATACTTCGACTGACAGCTGTTTGATGATGATGATGTTTTTTTTTAACTTTTTATTTTTTGCTCTCATGAGATTACTTCTTTTTGTTATGGAAAACATAAGAATAATAATAATAATAATAATAATTATATTATTATTATTATTATTAATAATAATAATAATAATAATAATAATAATAATAATAATAATAATAATAATAATAATAATAATAATTAAAGATAATATATTTATTTAAATATCAATATATAAAAATAAAAATATGAGTACTTAATAAATTTAAAAGATGTATGTGACGAATGGTATGGGAGATCCAGGGTTCCCGGCTACAGGGATCGCCACGGAATGTCTCTTGGCATGGCCCACCTAGCCGAGGTGTGGAGTTAGTCGTGTTATGGGGGGTTTCGGTGTCGCCTATGTGGCCTGCTTCTCACATGTGACCTGTGCATGCTTGCTAATATCCACATTCGTTTCTGTATTTATATTTTGTTTGTAACATTTAATTGACCCATTATCGCTAGATTATTCGTCTATCTCAATCCTGCGAAGGGGTATGAGGTGGGACACATCATCATCATCATCATCACCTTTTTTCTGTTGAAAATGATGTAAGTGGAACATAGTTTGTTGTACCCACGATATGACACGATTTCAACAGTTTTGCAGTCCACAGCCTGAAATTCAATTTCAACTCGCCCAAACTACAGATGTAGGAATGCTGTTAGTTTTGGCATATTTCTGTTAATGAATCAAATCGATCTTATTTACATTTTTAGTAAGTCTTACATTCCAAAAAGCTTCTTCTTCCACTTCCACGCCAGAAAGCGTGTATCCGCCTATTGTATGTTCAAATTTAAGTTTGAATTCTCATACTCAGAGGCTTACTTTCGCTTGTTTACAATTCTAATATGTAGAGTCATATGATTGTCTTATAAATAAATGGGTTGAAACATAGCAATAGAATGAAGGTGCCTTTCATGGCCATAGTTTGAAGATTTAAATGAAGATTTTAATAGTAGAAAATTTGTATGTAAACATACAACTATATTCAATGTAAGTATTAATTAATTATTAATTAATTAAGTATTTATTTTTGAAACATTATCGTTAGCACAATTATGTAGATTGTAGTTAGATGGTAGGAAGCAAGGCATTCAGGACCTCATCCTTTACATTAATTCCTAGTTTTCAACCCACTCGAAGGTCCTGTCGATTATACAAATTCAACAGATTATAAAGTTCGCATTTAAATTTCGAAGTTCTGATCATATCTTTCAAACAACATCATCTCTCTCTCTCTCTTAATAGCCTTAGCTAATCAGCCATTTACGTGTCAAAAGTTTGCTTTACACGAAGTAGATGCCGCTATTTTCATAATAAAACAAAATATGAGGAATATGTTATTGCATCTGAGTGCAGACTTCGTCAAGATATATACTTTTTTCGCTCCTCTTACTATTGCTACATTTTTTTCATTCTGTTAATTCAGTTAATGTTATAGGCGTATTTTTACTATAGCTGTGTTCTATTATTTATTTCAATTGCTTCACAAACTCAATCTTTTTACTTGTTTTTTTTATATTTTTTTTATTTTTCAGTCCCTCTACTACAAAAGAACTAATCTCGGAGCACCGGGACAATGAGTACTTCCGGGCAGAACAGTTAGGCCGAGCCGGAGCACCCTGTTCTAAGCTATTCCACGAATGTTCCACTTCCCTGCTGGACATGTTCTCCGGTGTGCATGATCTTCACCCAGCAGCAGCATCATCGTTCGAGCCCAAATAACATCACTGACATCAGTAACTTTCACTTCCAGTACAGTTCTGCCTGCCGTACTACGGTACATGAGAAAGTCTCAGCCTCGATGTGACACCGTTTACACAACACAAGTGACCAATAAAGTAATATAAATAGCTACGTATTCATATCGCACTTCTTTTACTTCGGCTTTGCCACCATTCTAATGCAAAAGAGGTCATGCAATACAAAGTAAGTCGAACGGCTGGATACATTCTGCCCTCAACAGGCTCACCCCTCGCCGCTCCGAGCGAGAAACACCGCACTGCAAGGTGCTTAATCTATCACGGCAAGGTGCTAACACGGGATGGCAAGTACTTGTTAGTCAGCCTAAAAAGGAAGCCTCTTCTTGGGGTGCTCGCAACCGTGGCAATCATTTCAAACCATTTGCTCCGCTTCGGTTTCGTGTGCGCGTGTGGCGATCGTTCGCGTTGCAACGCAGATCTACATTCCGTTTACTCCACGTAATTCCAACGCTCAAAATCGTTCACCCTTGCAGGATGGCACGGCGGATGGAGCTCAGCTACGTTCTCGGAGTGCTGTTGCTTCCGCTCGGGATGGCCGACTTCATACCCTGGCTGATCGTGCCGGAAACGGCCCCAACACGCCATCAGCTGATCAGCGGCATCGGTATCCCCGTCGGCACGCCGGAATCCATCACGAGCGGCTGGGTCATGAAGGCGCAGTACTTCCTTCCCACCAAGGTGGACGACCTGAAGCCACAGCTGTGGGACAACTGGAACGACAGTCGGCGGGCCCTTGCTAGGCGCGATCTTTCCGGGCTGCACGTTCCGGTAACGCAGCTTCCGATCGGTCACGCGGGACACGAGCGCTACGTGGTGGACAGTGTGCCGGTGCGCGAGGAACCGCTCGACAGCTCCAACGAAGAGGAGTTTGACGACGGGGACGACAGCTACTGGAAGGATCCGGAGGATGAGCAGATTTTGCAGCAATCGGGCGAGGATGGGCTGCGGTGGCCGGCGGCCAAGGAAATCGATCCATCCCAGCTCGACGGCTACAGTGCGGAACAGTCCCGCTGGACCACGTACAAGGCGATGGAAAAGTTGAGCGAAGGTTACGGTTTACCGGGCCGTGCGTGTGTACTGCGCAGTGTTTGTGAATCCGCGGCGGCACCGTTTACCCACACTGGCGGTATCTTCGCTGAGTTGTTGCATATCGTTTTTACGTGAGTTATTCAACGCTGTGTGTTTGTCTGTGGTTCAGGAGGACAATGTTATAATGTGTATACCTTTATGGTTGTTTTCCATGATCATCTCAGCCCCTCAAGCACCGAGGAACCACTGTCGGAGCATCGGGACAACGAGTACTTTCGGGCGGAACAGCTCGGACGTACCGGGGCACCCTGTGAACGTATCTTTCCCGAGTGCGTACACTCGCTGCTGGACATCTTTACCGGAGTGCATGATGGGGAAACGAACACGATGCGATTGCTACACGACGAGGTGCAAGCCTATCTTATGCGGAAGTGAGTGTTTTTGAGGGCACTGCAACGAACGCTCACGCAGACTCACGCTGTCAGAAACATTTACTAGTCATGTTTCGGGTATCTTTCCGCATTAAATGTAAGAGCTTCTCTTTTTTTGAGCGTAATAAACTAATTTTACTTCTTCATCTTGTAAGACTTATTTTGGAATACTTTTTTATACCTAATCTTCATCAAAATCTATTGTTAGATGAACTTGACATTGAGATCTTCACTTTGATTCGGATATTTTTACACAATACTGAAGGTGAATAACTCATGCTTGTAATGTTATCACTCATTTATTTCATAAAATCAGACTTATCGCCTCCAACGGATCCTTGGGGCAGTATCTACTATACTTGACACAGTTTTCTCGCTTTCCGCTTTCCTCAGCGTGATAAAACTCACTAGGCAGTCCCTCGTTGTATGATCCGGAGGGCCTGTAATTTAATTTAAGAATTTAAATACACTTCACAAAAGTCACACCTTTGATAAGAAATACGCACGTAAACACAAGCTGCAACAGATCGCCGACTATTCCGTTCCCATCGCGCACCGGGTGTTTGGCCAGCTCGCAGATCATGCGGAGTATACACTTCTTTCCGTCATACCCGTGCCGATTAAGGTTGAGCTCAATCATTCGATATACCTTTTTGCGTGTAAATCCTGCTGTTGCTGTTGTTGCTGCTGCTGTGGTACGTATTGACCGCTTGTCCTCAGCCGCTTCGCCCTCTTCCGGGTGTATTTGATCGTTGTCCACCTTCTTCAGCACGCCCTGGGTAAAATCGCTCGCCTTTCCGGGCATGCCATAGTTTGCCTCGAAATTGTACGCCAAAAAGATGTTCCTATCTGGTATGAGCAGTGGTACGGAAAGGGCAAACAAGATCTGAAAAAAAAAATCGAACGAACGTATTGTTGTTTCATTCCCTATTTTTGAGTTCGTACATCAATATTCTACACACTTACCCCAGTTGCACTATCGGATGTGAATACCAACGTTCGCTTGTGACGATCTTGCAGTCGCCCCGTCACGCCTGGCTGCAGCTCGACAGAGAGGGCTTCCAGCGAGCATGCGGCCAACGCTAGACACGCGATAAAGTTTGATTTCATCTTACACGCACAATATTTCACTGCTGTTTCACGGTTCAGCGCTTGTGGTGAAATAAATGTCTCGGCAACGTGTTAACGCCCGGCCCATTGGAAAAGTACTTTTTTTCGTACCGTACATTAACGCTTTTTACCAATTATCATTCCCCAACAGTAAGCGTGTCAAGTGAGGAAGCAGAGGGCAACGGTTTACTTTTTTCCTTTTTTCCAACCGGTGTGTGTCGGCCGGATGTTGTGGATGTTGTATATGAAGAGATTCCGATCAAGATAACTTGTATCTAGTACATCTTCTTCTTTTTTGACACATTCTAACCATCATTGGTTATCATGGTTTGGTAAGTACTGCGGGAAATTATCTTTGACACAGCATGAAAGCCTGTAATTCATCAGTTCAGTCAGTTCATCAATCGAATCACGTCTGGTAAATGCCTGCACAATTACCATTAGATCACTCGAACCGCACCAAGCAATCATAAGACAATATTTTACAATATTATTGTACTGTAGCAAAGCACTTTTTATGCTAAACTGTCTACTAAACTCTCCTAAGTAGGCCATTCTATTTTTTCAAATAGCAATGCATATCCTTCACCTTGCACGATGCACCCATGCACTGACCAACAGAACAACTCTGATCTGGTGGGTGTATTCAGCGACGGTTAAACTAAAACTAGCCACAGACTACCTGTGCTAAAAACTCGGCCAGTTCGTTCGCCACCTGTTTACCACCAGATGGCCATTTCAATCTGCTTTGTTGTTCAAATGGGTGTTAATTTCTTCACCATTCGTTTGGGAATTTAGTCGCGTGATAAGTTTTCAGCGATCGTAAACAACTGCGGCGTTGATGCGAAGCGTTGGCAAGCGTTCTAATGTTAGTGTAATATTAGCAATTTCCGATTATATCTGTTGAACAGGTGCTGTACTGTACTGGTCGCTTATCTTATGAAACTCATTATTCTCGGGAAATTAAAAAAAAAGAAAAAATGTGTCTTTTTGGTTATCTTATGTATCCTCCTATCCGAGCTTATCATTAAGTTTATATTGTCAGGAAATCAAAGACCTTTCGATTCGTAACACCTTTCCCACATTTCTGAAGGAATATTTGATATAGTAATAAGGTGATATATATTCGAAAACACATTTAAAATTGCAGAAATATGTATAAAATCAAATTATTTAGAAATTTGTTTGCATTGAAACTTCAAATCATTTATATCCAAAACATGGTTAATTAAGAAATTATTCAATGTTTTACATTTATTACGTAGAAATCAGTCATATTAGCAACAATCCCGTTTGATAACGTTTCCCATTTATCGCTTCAACCCAATCGTCACCAAATCGATGGGGCTTGTCGGACAGTGAGCTTGGTATTTGGTGCAGTCTCGTTCGTCGCGCCCCAGCTGTTCCGCTCGTTTGAACTCACTCGGCAGATTTTCGTCTTTCGACAGCGATGGTCTACAAACAAAAACGAACACAAACGTTAAACCAAGCCACATGAATTGCGCTTAACAATCCTCACGTAAATATTAACTGCAGCAAATCGCCGAGCACTCCATTCTCGTGAGCCAGTGGCGCTTCGGCCAGATCGCATATCATCCGTAGTATACACCGCTTGCCGGCGAATCCATATCGCTGCAGATTCAGCTCGATCGTGCGGTAGAACTTTTTCCTACTAATGCTGGATCGTTTCGGAACGGGTGCGGCCGAGGCTGAGATGTCACGCGTTTTCCGTGCCTCGGCCTCGTGTATCTGATCGTTGTCGCCCTTCTTTAGGATGCCCTGCGTAAAGTCCGTACTGTCCGTCGGCATGTTGTAGTTGGCTTCGAAGTTATATGACATGAAAATGTTCCGTCCGGTGATTACCAGCGGTATGGACAGGGCAAATAGGACCTAGAACGAAACAAACCCCCATTTGGAGATGTTAGTACACGCAATAATGTCACCACCATCATCACTTGCAGAGCTTACCCCGGAACAGCTGTTAAACGTGTACACAAGCGTACGTTTCGAGCGGCCGTGCCCGGTGGAAACGATCTCCCTCGTTGCACTTTCATTCCTGTTCGCCTGTATGCAGCAAACCCACAGCATAAGTAAGGCCCAAAGCGCCAAGGGCTTCCGGTGCGGCCAAAGCTTCATTGCTGTCGCACGACCGTACGGATGACCGGACGGTGACTGATCGGGTCCGTTAGTCCGGTGCTTCGCTTAACCAGATACTACTGATTCTAATCGCACTAGCCTGCTCTCACTATGATCTGTTGATTTTAATGGTAAATGTGCAGCCTTTTGTGCATTAATTTTCACCTCCGGTAGGACGTCAGCGGCCCCGTCCGGGTGAACGTCCACGGGGGTATGCAGTGGCCCCATTGTGGCGCCTTCAACATTAGCATTAGCTGGACCTGGTTTGGATGGGGTAGAATTAGCAAGGGCGTTGTGGTTTTCATTATCGTAATAATTTATTTCGTTTCTATAGATAAACAGGTGCGCAGGTGTGTATGTGGATTTAAGAAGGATGCCACTAACAAACTTATTTCAAATGCTTATACAATTGAAAAGAGTAGTCTTTAATGCTTTTATATGTATATAGGATACTTTACTTTTACTGGCCGAGTTTTTGGAAGACTCAGGAGCTTGCTATCATGAAGTATAAATAGTTATAATCATAAATGTAGTAATGCGCTCAACAACAAAAAAGTATATGCATAAATGCTCTTAACATAAAAGACTTCATTTGGACCGATTTCGACAGGGTCGTGGGATATATGTAATACTTGGTATATGAGTGGTTTACGGTTGAAAGAATACGATCGTTTCAAACATGATTTAACTCGTTCGAACTCTTAGCAAAGCTCGAGTGTCCTAGTTTTATGATTGATTTTCTCTATTTCTCTCTCTCTCTCTCTCTCGTCCTCTCTCTCTCTCTCTCTCTCTCTCTCTCTCTCTCTCTACTATCTTATACTTATTTACACAGAGTTTGCAAAACCTCCCATGCAGTTTGATGTTCGGCCGTATCACTGTTCTGTTTGCTCAGTGGGCAATGTTTCCGGCCCAAATGCTGCTGGATGGACCGGCTCACAGTCGATCGGAGACGCTAAGGTAGCAAACTCAGCCGTCAGTGTTTGGGAATTGAGCTGGGAGCATTTTTCGAGAAATTTGGCTTCATCGTCCGTACATTCAGCACTGGCAACAGCAGCAGCAGTGTGTCCGGGGAAGGTGAAATGCTCGGCATCGTGGCCATCCTCGAGCTCCTCTTCCTCCTCCGCGTGATAGATCTCGGTAGCGTAAATGTCGTATCCGTACATGTCGAGGTACTGCCCTTCATCGAGCGGCTCGACCAGCTCCATGTTAGCACCCATATGGTTCAGTCCCTGGCAGAAGTCATCATCGATATAAAGGTCTTCGGTTGATTTCTGAAATCATAAAAATGTGGATATAGTAAAGTGAATTAAGTTTGGTGCAATGATGGTGTTTGAAGGATATCAACTTCACATGTTAATACAAACGCATTTATCACAGATTTCTCTTCTCTACTTTTCCACCTATCTATTCGTGAGCTTTTTGTCTGTTGCCGATACTCCATTTTTAAATTTGTTAAGAACAAAAATAAATTTCTCTCAGACTTCTTTCTTCATATTCTGCCTTTAAGAGAAATTTCATCGAATTGGAGATGCCGGGTATCGATCCCGGTACCTCTCACATGCTAAGCGAGCGCTCTACCATCTGAGCTACACCCCCTGGGTGACTACTGAGTCGGTGCGTGACTTTATAACACAATCAACTGACCTACTTTCAAAATCAAACTACCATTGACCATAGCCATCGAGGCGTGTAGTTTAAACCCCTCCATCCCATTCACCAGAGCTTTCAGTTGCACTGATACAGCATAAAATCCGTGCCCCCACCCGGTTGCAGCGAATGAATCCGCGCTGACGGAATGCAATCACTAGCATATATTACCTCATGCATTCATTTCACGCCTTGATCCGCATTGGGACGGGGGTTTTACGGTTGAAACTAAAGTGAATCAAAATGAAACAGATAGACTAGGCTATCTGACGACGGCTGGCATGAATGTAGAGCCCGAACAGTAAGCGAAAATTTTTGGTAATTTAATTTGATTTTTAAACCTAATACCCCTTTACAGTTCCATCGCCCTGGACCTCGGACTTACCTGGAATGGGGTCATCGAATGGAACCGCCCCGCCATAGCACTGCCTGGTGTCGGTGTCATCGGAGGCTCAAACATGGACACAAAGCTTTCCCGTGGGAAGTTCATCTCTCCGAACGCGGCCGTCATACCGATCCGGCTTCCGGCGGGTACTGTGTGTGCAAAAGTATGCAAATGCAACGTTAACACATCGTTTCAACAAATCTCTACTTTCGTAACCTACCATTAAGCCCTTCGGCCGGTACCATCGAGTTGCCACAGTTGCAGCATACGAGACGATCGAGTCTGCTGGCAGCGCCAACGTTAATTTGATGCGTGCCGGGTGTTACGGAACGTCCGTTCGGATCGCTACCGGTGGGCTTTGCTGTCTGTTCTTCCGGTGCGATCAGTCTTAGCTTGGAAAAGGCTCGCAACAGCTCGTTGCCACAGGAATGGCGTACGGTGCTAACGCCACATCCTTGCCCATTTCCTGTCGGTGTAATGCATCCGGACGACGGAAGATCCACATCGTCCAGGTTGGCAGAGTTGGGGCGAGAGGATGCTGGACTGATGTCCGATGCTCGGCGCGATATCTTACGCATGTTGACCGTGACACGTGTCGTTAGCTTCTTCTTGCGTGCACTGCCCGGTGGTATTGCCGTGGAGGTTGCGGTAGTGGTGGTCGTCGTTGTTGCGGCTAGCGATGGCTCTACGAACGTTCCCGGCAATCGCTCCGTGCTCGATACGACGCTTTCCCTGTACACCGTTTGCTGATGGTGAATGGTGGCGACACTGTTTCCGCCGCCATTGAGTGCCTTCCGGCGAAGGTACAGCTGTGAGTTGGGAGCGAATGTCACGGCCATGGGTGGTGGTGCCGGAATGTTCTCCACCGCCTCTGGAGCTCGTTGTACTTCTTCGGCAACTGGTTGTACCGCCGCAGCTTGCTGTAGCTCGGCCGGTGATACCGGAGCAGTAGATTCCTTTGGTTTCGAGCGATGGTTTGCCAGCAGTACATTCAGATGAGATATGCCGGAGATCTGTGGAGACGCTGATGCAGGCGGTGATGGTGGTGGAGCAGGAATAGGAACGGGGTGGAACTCTTGCGCGATGGCTTCGGCTTCTTTCGTCTCTCTTTCGTCTGGAGTTTCCTTCATCATGGACGTTTCCTCTGCTTCTAGCGTCTTCTCCAATTCCAGCACTCTAGTGGGAACGAGCAAATTTTCCTCCACAACCAGCGATCCTTCACCGCCCCTTCTTGAGCCTCCTTCACACGACGGTTTCTTGGCGGAGCCCTCCATCTTTCTTACCGGACTGTAATCGAATCCAGTCTTTTCAAACGTTGTTTCAATCTTTTTAATAACATCACGCACCGACGAAAGATGCGCCGTCACAACACTCAAGGAATCATCCAACGATCCACCAGTTTTCTCCTCCTGCTGCAGCTCTTCGGGCAACTGACTGTCCTGCTTTGCTTCTTTCAGTTCCTCCGCCACGGGCAGCTGACTACGTTCGCAAATTAATTTCTCCTTCTTCCACAGCGTTTCCTCGTACGGTGCTCCTCCTTCAGCGATCAGTGCCGGCGTGCAGCTCTTCCTTACCGTCACAGTCGTCGGCCGTGGTTCCGGCGAGCGTATAATGTTAACGCTGATGTTAATGCGCTTCGGCTTGATGTCCTGCAGCGACGTTGAGCAGTTCAGATTGGTGGAGGTCAGAAAGGAGCCACTGCGAGCGGCCAGCTCGGCGTTGAAGAACGACTTGCTCCGGCAGTCCTCCGGTGTGGCGGGTTGCGATTCCTCCGCCATGCGCAGCTTCTGGTCGGACAGCCAGGCATGCTTGCGTATCTTGTTTTTACGCGCTATCGGCGTGTCCGGTAGGGTAAAATCGCCGATCATGAAACGGAACGAGTTGTTCAGCTTCGGCGTAATGCTGCGGCGCCTGGTGCCGGGCGAACTGTCGCAAGATTTCGACGGATGATCGCGCTGCAGCGGGGTGCCCTTATCCTCGCTATCGCTACACGAAGGCCGCACGGGCTGTAGATTAATTTGCGGCGGGTCGGAAATAATTTGCTCCAATGATTTTGTGGTCGAGCTGTCCTTTTGCACACTGTCGAGGAATTTGCCCTCGGAACTGTCCCTGTTATGTTGCACCCCATCTGGATCGTTCTGTTCGATGAAGCTCTTGTTAAGCTGCTGCTGCACCTCGAACAGCTCCTTGGCCGCCTTCTTGTTAGCGCGTGGCGGTTTTTTGTGCTTTTTTACCGTGCTGGTACGATCGTAGATCACCTGCTTGGAGGACGATTTGGGCGAGAGGAATTTATTGTTAAAATCAAAGATCGTTTGATAGATTGCTGAGTTGGACAGGCTGAAGGTTGAGCTGAGCGGCGACTTTTTGTCTAGCATTGGTGGCCGTTCCTTGCCACTCGGTTGGGAGGGAACCTCTGGCTGCTGGTGCGCCTGTGGGGACACTTTCACCTTGTTGATTTTCCGAACCGGTTTTTTCGGGAGCTGCTTCGGTGTCTTCGCTAGCTCCGATTCCTCCGTGTGGAAGTAGATCTTGTCCGCCTTCTCGATGTGAGCGCTCTGCTTTCTTACGTCATTCAGCTCATTCTTGAGCCGCACCTCCGACGAGTTGGCGTGCTCCTCGTAATCCTCCGCCAGCCAGTCGTACGTGCCGTTCTTCTCCATCCCCAGCTCGAGCAGCAGACAGTCCAGCAGGTCGGCCACGTTGCCCATGGTAATTTTCCTACTGTTCAAATCCCCCAGTCCACCTTCGAAAATCTGTCGGAACCGCTCGCATCGCTCCTTTTCAAACATCGGCAGTGGCAGATCGGCGGAGGTGTGCAGCTTCTCCAGCTCGGCCCTATTGTACACCACGAACGGGACGTACCCGTTCAGGATTTCCCACAGCAGGAGCGCGATCGAGTAGACGTCGGTGCTCTTGCTCGGATAGACGAAGCTCGCTTTCGGGATCAGCAGCTCGGGGGCCACGTAGTAGAAGAGCGAAAACTTCTCCCGGTATTCCTTGCAGTAGGGAAGGAACCGGCTCGCCCGACAGTCGTAGCCCGAACCTTCGCCGAACGAAAGCTGTGCGGCGTGGGATGGTTTGGAGCGCGTTTCGCACACCTCCGACGAGAGCTTGCGGTACTTGTCGCGCAGGAACTGCTCGTCGTTCTTGATCAGCCGCGCGTAGGTGGTGATCTTCTTGAGCTCGTCGTGCTGCGACGACGTCATTGAGTTGCGGGACGAGGAGGTGCTGCCGTACCGATTCTCAATCTCGCGCCGCACCTCGTCCGAGGACGCATCCGTCGTCAACTCGAACGAGGTTAGCTTGACGGAGTACGGGTAGCGGCGCATCAGGATGCAGCCGCTAGATATGTTGGAGTGTATGTAGCCGCACTCCTGCAGATAGCAAACGGCAGACGAGATTTGCTGCACCACTGTAGTCGCATGAATCAGCGACAAGCGCTTATTCTGTGAACAATGAAAGAATAAAAAACAAATTAATACTTGCTCAACGACCGTTTACCTCATGGCACAGCGCGACTTACCATTTTGTGAATGTAATCAAAGAGCGTAAAATCGAACGGTTCCAGCAGCAGCGTAGCCTGGTTCAGGGCCGAATCGTACGACACGGCCATCAGCGTTGCCATCGTCGGGTGACGGACCTGCGACAGCACCTCAAAGTCTCGCCTGCAAGCTTCCTCCGCAAAGTACAGACTGCGCTCCATGTTCAGCGAGTACTTGCGCAGCGTCACCGCTCCGCCGCGGAACAGACCGCATGAAAACTCTAGCGGGCAGGCGAAAGCACTGCGCAGGCAACCGACCCGGTAGCGCACCTCGTTCGGGAAGCACGTCAACAGATTGCTGCCAATGCTGCGCCGGAAGCTTTCCAGCAGATTTCGCTCCGAGTAGCGCGTCTGCAGGAAGTCGTCCGACATCTGGATGCTTTTGCTCCACTTCTGCAGCGAATCCAGCTCGAGCAGAATGTCCTGCGGATCGTCCTGCAGTGCGAGTTGGGCCAGCTGGGCATCGATCTCCTGCTGGCGGCTTTCCAGCATCTCGTCCACACGCTGCATCTCGAGCCGTTCCCGGTCCTGCTGCTGCTGGTCGAGCGGCTCGTCCTCGTCCTCCTTCAGCGTGCTAGCACTCGAACGATCGAGATCGGTAATGATGCGTCGCGATCTGCCCTTCAGCACACTGATCGGCTCGGTGATGATGCTGGTTGAGTCATCGTGGAAGGCGGTCGTTTGCAGAAACTGAAAGTTTTCGTTTATCAGTTGCTCGCAGTTGCGTATCTCGGCCAGCGTGTCCTGCCCGGGCGTAAGATGCTTGGAGTTGTTTTGATCCGGCTTGGTCTCGGCCGTCGTGTCCGCGTTGTCACTGAACGGCAGTGCGTAATCGACCAGATCTCCGTGCTTGTTGACAATCGTCTGGTAGGAAAGGGATTTGTGTCGCTGCTTTGATGTTGCGGGTGCTCGTTCTTCCTGAGCACCGGCGGGCTTCATCGAGCCACGGTAGGCGCGCGACGAGATGACGTGCTCGTCGTACACGGAGGATGAGTTTAGCTCGTACTTCCGGTACGATCCCGTCAGAGGCGAATCGGAATCACTGTGGTGGCGTTGTTTCGGCAGACAACTCGACAGCCGGACGGACGCTGTTGGGGCCGACGTCTGAGCGACGACGGTGGGCGGTGCCGGTGCCGGCTTGTCCTTAAACACACGCGGGCGGGCCTTCAAATTACTCTGCTTTTTGGGCGTCCCGTCAGCGTACGGGCTGGCGTTCGCTTTGTAGAAAAGGCGCGGCGGGCTCTGCACCACGTACGAATCACCAAACGTGCCGTTGATGTGGTGTGCTTCAAACTCGGCCACCTCGTTCTCGTAGATCGTGTTGTTCGGTTTCGGCGTGGCAGTAGCTTTCGTACGTTTCCGCAGCCGGTCGGTCGGGTCCGAGACGAGCACCGCTGGCAAGGAAAAGCGCGTATCGCTCGGATGGGAATGGTTTTTCTCGATCGTTTTGCCGTTGTTGTTCCACTGACTGTTGCAGTGCTGGGACGAGGCGTTGGACGAGGTATCCGTCGGGATGCGGTTGATGTTGCGATAGAACTCGACCGAGCGCTTCGGTTTCTTGGGCGCTGCTGCGTCCGTCAGCAGCGCGCTAGGCGTCCCTGGCGGGGCGCCAGCCGTCGCGGATCGATGGTGACGTGCGTAGCGTGGGGATTTGGGCACCTCGAACCGGCTTGCCGAACGGTTCAGTATCATCCGCTCGTCCCGTGCCAGCTCGATGTCCGAGCTGAAATCGCCATCGTCGCTGTCGTCGTGATCGGAAGCTTCCTCCTTGATGGTGCCGTGTGCGGACAGTGTTATTCTCGGCGGAAGTGTCGCGTGCAGCTGGCTGGTTGGTGTTTTCGGTTCGGAGTGGATGTCGCTATTGCGCTGCTGTGCCCGCCAGTCGTTGAATTTGGCCAACGCTTCCAGGTAGGCTAGATCCTGCACTTGGCCCACCTTCGGGGGAGCACTGTCACGCCGCCGGTGGCGCTTGTCTCTGCAAAAGGTTTGAGGAGAAAATAAAATTAATAAATAGTTTAGCGTTTTGAAAGGCATTACAATGGAAATCGCCTAACCACACGAGTGTCCGTGGGAATGTGGCCGTGTACGCCAAAGCACTTTGTCCAACTGTTCCAGACCCTTGCCACAATAGTGTGACACAGTTTTAACTCTGCACTCTGTTTTGTTTAGTGCCCATGTAGCTAATTTCTCACTTGACACCTTGCTGCACATCGCCTGCGTCTTGGCCGTGTTTCCGAGACACACATCGGACATCGTTTCTCAACACATTCGTCGTTGAAACGGTTTATGCAAAAACTGACCGTAAAGATCAGCACAACAAAAAGGAAGGAAGGCACATGTTCGCATAAATTGTTGCACCTCCTGCAACTCCCGCCGCTGGGAAAGCTTCCCATCGTTTTAGGCTGGTGTCCATCATCACCTATCTGGGTCTGAGGTTTCATTTGTAGCTGTACGATAATTTTGCTCCCCTGAATGTTTATTAAATTATACGCCCAATGTGAGAAAGACTAAAAAGGTATTTTACGTGTACGAAGGCGCTTCCGCGAAAGCATGTTGGGAAGTACCCGGCCGGAACGGCTACATCTCGGTCACCTATCAGTGAGAGTTACTAGGACGGAAAGTGTGTGTGTGTGTGTGTGACGTGAACCGAGATTTGAACTCGCACCGCAGTTCGGAAGTACACCCTTGTACAGTAGGAGCGCTGCCACAGATCGGAGCGACATGATTACACTGATCGCGCAGCGTTTGTGTGTTTTCATCGCAAACCGAAAACTGCAAAGCTCTGCTGAAAGGCATAGAAAGTGACAGTTGGGGAAGCCTCCAGCGCTCGCGGGTGCAGCAAACCGATTTTCACACTTTCCATCAGCTGGATCAGCTCATCCGAGCAACAGCCCCGCCATCCAGGAGTGGCCCAGGTAAATGCAGTTGCAAAAGCCAGCCCCGTTTGATGTCCCCGCATGGTTGAAATGGTAGAAACTAGCACAAAAAATACTCTCCCAACTATAAACGATTCGCTAAGGCAACTGTGAGCTAGCAGAACAAATATTTCATACCCAGTGCTCACCACCTGTGCACAACCAAGAGAGCGCAAGCGAACAAAGTGCCGCCCGCGGAACGCTGCGTAATTGGTGAGCTATTTTTTATGCTTTAATTCAAGTTAAATATTGTGACAAGCGGCAAATGCTGCTCATAATTCGTCTGGCTTTCATCGGCGACTGTATAAAGTTGGTCCATTTCGATTCAATTGGGATCAGGCTTAAACAATCAAATAAAACCCGTGCGTGACGGGAACAGCAGTGAGCATTGGCAGGGCACGGAACTAAACGGTCTCGACCAAACACTTTCTCGGAAACTGAAGGGGAGAAAATGGGAGAATATTAATTTGTTGGATTTGACTTATAATTCAGATAAAAACGCAACGTTTATTTGGACGATATGTTAACTCTGCTGTATTTGGAACTTCCTTATATCGTGTTTATCTCAGCCTTTTAATCAACAAAACAATTAATGAACTCATCTGCATAAAGATATTATTTAATGCCTTTTTTGTATAATAAAGCAAAAGGCAAATAAAATGGAACTTTTATTTTTTTTAGTACAAAAAATATGATACTTGAAAAGTGGATAAGCAAAAGAAGAGAGTGAAATGTTGTATTATTAAGCAATTAAAAAAGTCATCTAAGGAATGCCGTTCAATGATTGAAGTGATGTGAAATGAAGTTATTTATTTATGATCGAATACGGAATACGGAAAGACAGATCGATACGACCTGTCGTATGACTCAAGTGAAAGGAAGATAAACTAAAAAAAAGCGCAAAATATTGAAAAATCAACAATAACTACGGGGTTATGTCATAATGCATTTTCATTGAACGGAAAAGTTTTACTCGCAGACATACTCATTTTCAGTTTAATCCAGTGGCGGATCAAGGGTATCGGGGGCCCTAGGCGGAACGACGAGTTGAGGCCCTCTGTAAATGGTAAATGTTGTTGGGGGGGGGTAGCGGCACTAAATTTGCTGTTGGGAGATTGAACAGTAAACTTGAAATGCCGTCGAAATGCGGGCCCCCTTCGATCATCAGTCGCAAACTCTTCAATTTTTGCTGACGGGGGGGGGGGGGGGGGTGCAATTGATTCAGCGGGGCCCCCTTCGCAAATCATCTGTCGCAAACTCTAAAATTTTTGCTGACGGGGGGGGGGGGGGTGCAAATGTTTCGCCAACCTCGGGGCCCCATCGGCCATCATTCCGGGGGCCCTTGTCGCTAGTACTCTGTCCATACGGCATACTGGCGATCTACGGGGCCCCTAAATCGGCGGGGCCCCAGGCGACCGCCTAGTCCGCCTACCGTTAGATCCGCCGCTGGTTTAATCTCCACGCAATAATATTTTATAGTGTTGGGAAAATCTGATTCAGATTCATGCTTTTTGATGAATCTTTGTAATGATTCAATTAATGTGAAGCTCTGCTATGGAACAGATATGAAAAGATTCATGAATCATCAGAGATTCGATTCGAAATTCGAATAACTCATCGCTGAGGATTAATATGAATGAATCTCAACGAAAGATTCATGAAACCCAAAACTAGTATTTAATGGTAGAGATTCGTTCACAAGAAGACTGTTGTGATCTGAAATTGATTTAGAAGAGTCTGTTTTTTTGCAGGAGGGACAATGACGCCTGTATTGTTTAGAGTTTCCTTTTTAATAAACATAGGGAAAGGTAAGTAAAGACGGACACGTAAAGAAAAAAGATAAAAATCTAGGGATGTAGAAATACAACGACTTGGCCAATTGCAACGACGATTCATTCAGCCGTGAATTTAGGAATTGTAAGTGCCACTTCTAACACCTCGTAGAATGCAGAATCTAAAGCATTATTGAAATATTAGACACGAACAGCTGACGTTGCTCCATCTAACATAAAAACAGTTTTAAACTTCCCGTTAGGAAATTACTCCGCGGAAAGTCCGCGACCACAGTATGCTTGAGGGACTTGTTAAAGGAATTTTCTTCAACTTATTGATGTTTGTAATCCCGTATAATCTCTCACTTATTCCTGAATGTTGTCATATCAATGTCCCTTCTTTTTGTTGATTAAAGTTGTCCAAAGTCGTGGTAAGATATTCGGTTTCGTGAAGCGTCGAGCGAGTGACAGCATAATGCTGCTTCTTTCTTCTTCTTCTTCTTCTTCTTCTTCTTCTATTTGGCGTAATGTCCTACGCGAACATGCCGGTCTATAATACACAACACAGGCTTTCGAGACTTATTTCATTACCACGCAGCCGGATGATAGTCAAAATCCTTGCTACGGGGAGACGGGTCCATTCTAGGTTGGAACCCATGGCAGGCATGTTATTGAGTCGTTCGAGTTGAAGACTGTACTATGGGACCGCCCACAACAGCATAACGCATGACTGCTATATTTGGTTAATGGTTAATAGTCAATGATCACTGGTTAACGTTATAATCTTGAAATCCCGTAACTCAAACTGCTGTTACCTAAAATGTTTTACTAAGAAACTCTTACATTGTACCATCAACAGTGTAAACTGTCTCTAAATCAATAATATGTATGATAAAATTATTATTTTTTAATTGGTTGCTCACCGAAATATATTTCTTGGAGATGCGATAAATCAGGTGTGTCAAACTGATGGCCCACGAGCCGCATGCAGTCCCTGAGGGTTCTGTATGCGACTCGTGTCGCAACGAAGTAATGATTATTCCAGTCTATATTTGAAATAGAATACCATTGGCAACAATATTCAACGTAAATATTGCAGCCCACGAATGGATTTTTGGGTCAACAAGTGGCCTGTCAAACAAATGAGTTTAACACATCTGCTATATATTTATAGCAATCATAAAATGTTGTGAAAATACTGAACGTTCTCTGTCTTTCTGTTCAAAAATGTAGATTACCGGAAGAAACATGATAAAATTCCACTTAAAAATTGCATTGCTATTCTATAAATTATAATTTTCCATTGTGCAATGCTATCATCGAACGATTTAAAAAAAAAAAACCTAATAAGCTCTTGCCCAATTCCCATTAGCATTTCCCACTCAATCGAAACGCATTACGCAAACCGATTTCCACCGGTGCATTTGTAAGGTTCCTTTTCCCAAACCGGGACAATTAAGCGCCCACATTGCTCAATTCCTACCTTTCTTCACAAAAATCTACACACAGTCATCTAATTAGTAGAAAAAACAACACAAAGAAACCCACCTAGTCCTACTGCCGGTTTGTCTGGATTGTCTTTCACCAGTCTGGTTACTTAAATACAACCATGCAAACCCTACTCGAATGAAATTTAGGTGATCCGCGTGCCAAATAAATTGCAACCTGCTGAGGCCCTGCACTACCATGTGGTGGGTACAGATTTATGCGCTGCCAGAACACACACACACACACCGTTGCCGTGATGCGACGGGGCGCGAACCGCGAGCGAGAAAATCGCCAGCAGAAACGTGATTAATTTTCACGCCCTCATTGGCAAATAAAGGCGAGAGATTGGACTGCATCCATCTTACGCTGGTCGGTGGTAAGCGGCCGGTGCGAACCTAAATCGCCACCCCACAAAGGCCCGGACACAATGTGCAAAAGGGGAAGGGATTTATAAGCTGACCCACACACTTGCTAGACCTTCCGCTGAAGTGCTACATTGCATCCCCTCCCCCCTCCGCTTGGGTAATGAATTGCACCGATTTTCATGGTTTTCACTTTTTTCGCCTTTCATCATCACCATCAACGGCGGGAGGAGAAGGAGGAGGTGCAGTGACGGAGGGAAAATTGGCAGAAAAGGGTGTTGGTTTTTCCTTCCTGCGGCGCAGCAGCCGTCGTGCAGAAATCTCTATCAACATTTATCTGTTTTAAACACGATTGTTTCTATTTTCTCTCGGGGTTCGTACACTCGGGGGGGCTCTCGGTGACGGAAGGTGCGCTGCTGCTTCTTGGCGGCGTGTTGCGAGTTAGGAGTAACGAATGGGTCCCTGTGTTTTTTTTATGCGCAGAAATGAGCCACCCCAGATTTAAGCTGGAACCCATCCATCGTCTCATCCATCCGGCCACCGGGTACTGCACCGAGCACGGACAACGGGCGCGGACAGAGCAACCGGTAAAAGTTGCCTACCAAGGGAAGGATGGTGCGGTCGGTCGTGCTCGGCGGACTGTGAAGTTGCGAACCGGGGGTGCCGTAAATTTAGTTTGACAGGAAGCTGACTCGGTTTGAGTTTGGCCTGACGCGGGACAGCCTCGTGGTGCGTGCCATGCCGATTGTTAATGAGGTTCGAATCGAGTGTCAGGCCGGGCGCGTAATGAGGATGGGCAGTAAGGTCGGTTGCGGATTACACGGACAACCGGGAAACTTTACACCTGTTCGCGATGTTGAGCAACACGGAAAAGCAAACGATTCCCCCTCGGTGAGAGTGGAAAAGCCACGCACGGGGTGGGCAGGAAGAAAGTGAGGTGATAGCAATCAGGGAAAACAAATACAAGAAAACCATTTTCACTTGTCCAGCGGTGATGCTGTAATTGATGCGCAGGCTAAGCTTGAGTGGTTCGAGTGGTTGGGAAGAAAGTGATAGGAAGTTATAAAGCTTTGAGAGGTTGGTTTTTGCTTTTTGTAAAATATTTGTGTTTTTGCAAATCCTCGATCATCAGACGAATTTAAGGACTTTGATCAAAATTTCATTGTTGTTTGCTTCTGGTTATGAATTATTCTAATAGTAAAAGTATTAAAATATTGTTGTTTGTTTGTGTGTTGGTGTTATAGAAGTTTGTTTAACATTATTCAACTATCTAGAATCTTAAGTAATATCGTTGAGACGTCACAATAGATACAAACAATATGTCGAAAAACGAATTACATATTTTAACCTTCACATTTACTTGTTCAAATTGTCGTATTGGAAAAAAGTCATTGTAGAGAGTGAGTAGTCAGAATTCAATTCAATTTTATTTTATTTATTTAATATGATAAATATTAGGATAAATTTGAAGACATAAATTAAGTAATATAAACATGAACAAATGATCAAGCAATAAGCTAACAGTGGAAGTCATTTTTCAAATATCGTTTTAATTGGAACCCCAGATAAACCGAAAATAAAACAAAGTAGTACTTTACAATTGATAATAAAATAAAAAAATACTCAAAGCATAAGCTGTTTTTATTCTACATTACTATGAGCTTATTTGAAAAATATTAGAAAAAAATATCAAAGAACAAATTTGCTAACACCTAAATGCGAGACTCTGATTTTCTGGGTACAGAATTACGTGCATTTCATATTTGCTGGGATACAAAAGAAACGAAACTAAACAAAAAAACATACCTCTTTCTTTTGATAGACCTATGATTTAGCTGTAATTTTAGATCACAAAGAGTACTTTCTACAATGTCTAAGCATTGAATTGAAATCAACATCTTTTAAGAATTTAGAAACACATCATCGTGTTCACACACCGCAAGATTACTCCTAATTGAAAAAAAAAAACACTTTAACATCTATCTTTAAACGCTAACCATCAGTTTTGAAGTATTAATTTATTCTAATTGCTATAATTAAGCATGACAGCGCTTATCCTATTCTCAGGAAATTCTCACTTGACCTGCAATTGAGAAAAATACAGCAGAGTTCCTCCAAAAAGCTGACTGAGTGAACAGTGCGTGCGACTGCGTCCGGTATGCGTGTGTGTTTGTGTTAAGAAGATGATGGAGCTGCAACTTGAGGCAGCGAAAATGTTACCCTACAACAATGGTGTGAAGATTACAATCTCGACACGCCCGTACAACAATGAGGGACACGTTGGAGATCACCTCCGCCTCTTGAATGGTAGAGTCCGACCGATCAAGATAGACTGCTTACCGCAATCCAGACGTTCAACTGGACATCTTTATTTCCTTGCCTGCATAACCGAGCGGAGATAGATAAATGGCCCAAAAAAACTGTTGACACCAGCCTGTCCGTTGGCCCCTGTAATGGGGTGATTTAGGCTTACTTTTCGTTTCATCGGCTGTGAACTCTAGCCCCCGAGCGTTGGAGCAATTTGGAGAGAGAAAGAGTAACACGCAGTTGCTGGAAGAGACCGCCATGCACGGAACTACTTAGTATGCGTGACCGTTCTGCTTTCGGAAGTGAAGGCACCTGACGGTGTGACAATGACAGAGGCGTCATCGGTAGGCGTCGTCAAAAAAATAAGAAAAAAAACTCCATAATTTTCCAAAAACAAGCTGTTGAAAGTGACAGTGCAGCAAGATGTGAAAATAATCTGCCTCATCGCCCCAGTCTGTATTTTCTATGATTTTTTTTCATAAAAATTTATGAAAAAAACGAAAGTAAATACACGTGAACCTGCAGCGGATTGTCATGCATGCCCTTGAGGATTTGTGCGCTGCAGTAGCGGGGGTCACATTGGTGACCGGGCACGGTCAACGATCACTTGTCGATGCAATTTAATGCTCATCATTTCTGGTGCCGCAGCACCCGAACTCGAAAGTGTTGTCAAGTAGAATTTTCACTTTTCGATTGATTCCAAATTGATTCAGTGCAATCAACTGCTTCAACAGAAACACCTCGGTAGCAATAAAACCTTCCTGTCTGAATTTCGGAGAAAGCTTTCGAACGTTCACTGGGTGATGTGAAACGTAACTTTGCTATACTCCGTACATCCGTTTCATCGGTCATAAAAAGTACATTTGACGGTGACTTATGAATCGACAGTGATTAATGCAATTCAATTTTTCCTGCGCTCACACCCAGGAGATGCTTGCAATGGAAGGAACGGTGCGGGAATTGTACGGCGTACAAATGAGAAAACACTAAATTCATCACCTAGTTTGTTCGCCCATTTATGGGCGATGCGCGAACGCGAGAAATGAAATGGAAAGATGGAAAATTAACAATTTTGATTATAGGTAGCAATTTCACTGATTGTGTAGCCACACACGTTCGCTGAACGCCGTTTGTACGAGGATCAATTAAGAAGCGGCAGCCTGTGTAACTCAGTCGTACCGACATTGATTTTTACCCACAATAAATGGAACGATAGTAAAAAGAAGCGTGAATGTGATTGATACGTTATTGTTTTATCAAATGAGAGCAGTTAAATGGAAGCGATTATGAAAATGAATGGATTCGACAAAAAAGAGAGAGAAAAAAATCAATATAAAATAGGAAAAAGAGATTTAGCCACGATTCACAAACGTGCAGGTGGAAGCGCATTGAGGAGAGATGAAAGCAATGTTAAGCCGGTAGGAAATTATCACAATCTACACTCATTAAGCAGCGATTTGAGCGAGGGGTAAACCGACAGAAACCGGCACAAATGGAGCGCGTCGTGTAAACTAACGTGGAAGCGAGGAAACTGTCACGCAATTGCGGAAAAATCACACGCATGTTCGCTCAGCTGACCATCGACGGAACAGAAACTGGATTAAAGACGATGTGTGCACGCGTCTAAGTTAGTTCCCGTTTTCTCGCATTTGCGTTGCATCCTACGGTTACTATTGACGGGCAAGAGCAGCTGAGATACGCACATTTGTTTGTACAGTATGGCTGAGATGCTCATGCAATCGAACCAATGAGCCGTCATCCCTCATAATCATAAAAAAATGAAAATAGGGGTATACAAATGTGTTTTCAATATGTCAATAATTAATTCTTTCTTTGTCTACATTTACTTGAAATTAAATGTGAGGCTATTAATTTCAATTTAATTTCCCATCCTGTTTGTTGAATTCTTTCTAACAAAAACATTCAATAAAAAAGCGAAACAGGTAGATGATTTGAGCAGTCTAAAATTGCCACAGATATGAAACTAACTTGCAGAACATTCCCAAATAGCCAAAATTGCTTAAGAAGCTAATTTTGACATGCTAAAGATCGCTGCTGAGCCGGTCTCGTAGTACAGTCATCAACTCGTACGACTTAACAACATGCCCGTCATGGCTGGTTCAATCCCCAAATAGACCGTGCCGCCATACGTAGGACTGACTATCCTGCTATGGGGGGAAATCAATTAGTCACTGAAAGCCAAACCCACTAGTGGGTACAGGCAGGCCTTGACCGACATCGTTTGTTGAGCCAAAGAAGAAGAAGAAGAAAGATCGCTGCTTGAATTCGCCATTTGCAGTAGATAAACAGTATCAAAGTTCCAGGTGGTTCTTCTAAATAGCGCCTAAGCCTCCTTATGCCACGGTTGCAGGGATTATTTTTCTTTGCGTTTTATTTTCAAGCAAGGCGTCATCAATGAAATAAACAACACGATGTGTGTATTTGTATGTGCATGTTTATTTTAAAACTCTAAAAGCTCTTGTTTTTCACGTAATTTTCATTTCATTTCATTTAAATTTAAATTAAATTTTAAATAGTTTACTAAAAAATCACAATCACTTCACTCAGTATTCCTTCTTCAATTATCTTATCTAGCTTGGGCAGCAGCAACGAGATGATTGACGGCACAAGTCTTTGACACTTTGACAAGAGCCACCTCGTATCGATGTCATGCATTAAAAAGCTATGAAGTTCCACCAAGTTCGGCACACCTTCTTAAAAAGCGTTCAAGTTCCATCGTGAACCATACACATTAGGCTTATCAGCCACAAGGTTCCTGAGAGTACCATGTGCTTCTTAAAAAGCTTCATAGTTCCGCAAAGTACCGTCTATCTCTTAATTAGCCACAAAGTACGACATCGGAACGTATTTTCGTTAAACAGCCCCAAATCAGCTACAAAGTACGAGCTGGCTATTTGGGTTGATAGCTTCATGCGACGACGGTGCGAGAATGAAAAGGTCAATCACAACCAGTCATACAAAGATTTAGCCAAACATTGCAAACTGATACCACGATCACTATACAGTCTGTTCCCGAGTTACGCGGTTTCTGCATTCCCGACGAATCCGCGTAACTCGAATTTCACGTTTTTTGACTAAAATACTATTGATTACTCGGAGTTTTTGATTTAATTTAGTACTTTTATACACTTTACCATTTATTTGATATGATTCGTGTAGAAAATTCTAATATTTCTGGCTTTTAAGCGGTTTTAATTTGTTAGCAAAAATGCAATTTATATCGAACTTGAAGCAAAATATGTCAAATTTAGAAATCTGCATATCTCCGAATCCGCGTAAGTCGAGAACCGTGTAACTCGGGAAAAGACTGTATTTTGGTAAAAATAATACATCAATCTACTATCTTTAATTCAACCTAGTATCTTAATATTTATCAAAGAATGTTTAGTCATTCTTAAACACCAATATCCTCAGTATTGCCAGCACAAATGTGTTCCGACAGAACAGGTATGTTTCTAACAAAGCAATTCGCTTGAGCCATTTATGTCAATAATCAATCATTATTGAAGACTTTTTATCAGAACATATTTAATTTCAGTTCCATCTAATGACTGTGTTGTGCTATTAAACATGTAACACTTTTCCTGATCCTTCTCATAATGCTTGAAGATGCACCAGTACTTCAACGCGTTAACGCCAACGTGTTTTGAGACAATTTTGATTAAAAATTCAATTTCCTTCTAAATACGGATAAATATCTAACACACAGACAGATTATATTCCTTCCGATGTTTCTCCTCCACCTCACTCTCCTTCTCTACAGTGCGCGTATCCGCCCGAGAGTGATGTATGGAAAACAATTTCGTCGGAAGTTACTTTCACGCAGCAATGGAAGGGCAACCCCCACCACCAGTACGTGCGTAATGTTCCGCCCGTGTAAGGGTGGGCCGCCGTTTGACTCTATTTTAGCAATCCCAGCTATGTGGGGGGTTGTAAAAATTCGGTCCATCGTTTTTGGGTGAAACGCACAAAACATCGAAAAGTACCTAACGGCCCAGAAAACGAAAAGTGAAACGACAGAAATGGAAACCATCGTACAGATTCTTCTTGCGCCCGGTGTGCGTCGCACCGCATAGAGCGCAACTGCCATCTCGACACAAAAAAGGGAAAATCGTACATTAAACATATTTCCGGTGGGATTGAGTTCACACGAGACACTGAAACTAGGACCGACGACGGCAGTAGCACTTGAACCGTGTCGAACTGCCGACCGTCATGGATGGTGGGTGTACTTTGGGTGCGAAAAATAAAGTATAAAAATGCACAACCACAAGAAGAAAACAAAAAAATGCACCAGAAAAGTAAAAATACTCCCGAGCTGAGGAAACAATCATCATCTATCGATGCGAAAACAATGGTGCGATGTGTGATTGCGTGCGCCATGTGGACAAAAATGTGTACGCACCTGCTGGGAGGTGGAAATAGTTTTCTCTCCATTTTCATGTTCAATGCATTCCTTCCGATCCGAGGGAGGATGCTACCACGATGCTACCGCACAGCCGGCGTTAGTTCTCTTGAATTCCTTCCCCGTCGTCACATTTTCCATTCTTTGCGTTTAATTGCACTCCCCCGAGTGGGTGGAAAGCTTCCGCAAAGGAAAAGAGTGTGTGTGTATGCTCCCATTTTTGTAAGTTTCCATTCTATCGAACGGACGGACGGAGTCGCTTTGCGAGCCAGCGAGGAAAGCGTGTGCCACAAACGCACCCCATACCAACTGCAGCTTAACAATCGTTTTCGAAATACCATTAAACTAAATCTGATTAGATGAAGCCAGTGGAGTTGCTATTGTTTGGAGTGTGCCGTGGAGCTCTAATCTTCGTTTGGGAAAGGCTCCCTTGACGTAGTTTGTTCAAAACAGCGCACCGCTTGACTTCTGACCGGATTTGCGGAAAACAAACAGTCCCCGTAGGTCAACATTAGATATGAACAAGATACGCTTAACGTTGAACGGTTTTCAAACAGCCCCGCGGAGGTTTGGGACTCATAGTATTCACATCGTTTACTACCGTCCATTGCCCCTCCCCCTCCCGACCTGGTTGGTCCAAAGTCCGGAGGGTTCGGTGATGAATGAAGTGCGTCCCTACCCATTGCAGCCGTTATTTTCCGCCAAACCGTTCCCGTGTCACTCTTTCCAACGCGACTAACCGTACATCGCCGTCATCGTTTCGCCGGCGCTCGTTGGCATCTTGATTAATTAAAAGCATGTTGAACGATGTACGACGCCACCAGACACGCTGTACTAAACGCAACAAGACCCAGAAGAGCGGCATGACAACAGCATTGCGAGTAAGCTAACAGTTGCTACTGTTAGTTTCCCAGCAAACCATTAACCGAACCTACCGAAGAGCAGGCATACCGCTACGAGGCAGTGGGTAAGCGGGTGATGTGAGGGTAATTTTCACTCGTATGTAGCCCACCGCTTCGGAACTAGCTGACGTTCCCCGCACCGGAAGTAGCTAACGAAGGTGACATTAAAAATGCGTTTTTGCTCGCAGTTTGGTTTTTTTTTGTATTTGTTGTCGCAAATTTTTATTACCCATCCGAGGGAGCAATGCATTGGACAATGTTCTCCTAGCGGCACGGTATGACATCATGTTCGCCGGTATGGGGTAAACATGCCTAGATCACAATGTACGAGGGAAAGTATTCCGGGTTCGTCGCTTGCGCAAAATCTTTTGTATCTTGAAACGGTTTTACTGGCATGGGCTGATAGCTTATAGCTACAGTTCACTAATTTAAAACGCAAATTTAGAGATTTAGAAAACACACCTACTCGCGCATTGGTTTTTAAATAGTATTTGTATCTTATGCAACAACTCTGGTCAGCTTAGTTCTGAATCAGCGTCACTTTCATTTCGCAACTCCGCCCATCGGAAAGGTCAAACCAATCCGCGCTATGTTAGAACAAGTAATAAATGGCACCATTTGCAAAATTTCTTACATCGTGATCCGGAAATGGTAGGTTTTAGTGAAAACTAAAGGCATCTCGGCGACTGGTGCTAAATTATATCCCATCTCATAGTGCCATGATTGATGGTGTCATATGATTCTCGAGACGCATCAGTCCACCCATCATTCCCATTCCCTACGGTTGGCTGGCGCTTCTTCCACCTTCCCCAAAACCACATCCCCTGCCGAACTGTTTAGTATCTTTGATCGAGCCCAACTGCGCATGAAGATGAAAGCGCACGCTCACGACGATCGGCCGTTCGACTGTTTCGTTCGTTCGTTCAATTTACCATTTTAACTTTCGCTGTCCGAAACCGGACCGTTCCGTCAGTGCACGCCGACCCCGGTAAAGGTTACGTGGTCGGTTCAGATTAACTAAAATAAAATGCAAACCATGTCCAAACGAGCCGAGTGCGGAGCCACCGCTTGGCAACCATGGGGCAGCAGGAAGCAGGTGGACTGTCGGGGATAATTTTCACACTTTTCCACACGATCTGACCCACGATCGCTTGCGGCAAATTACTTTCAGCGTCTTGGGGTTGATTGTTGATTTTGAACCAATTCGCGGTTGGCCTCGTGCGATTGTTTTTCCTCCTTCGCCGGTGTCATCGTGAAATGTGAAATGAAATTGCATTGCAGTGAAACAAAAAAAAAACTATGTGCCGCAGTGTACAGTGCATTGTGCAGGAGGGAACGCTGTGGGTGCAGAACCAGGCACACCGTAGCACGATATATGGTTGCCTCCATCGTTGCCATAAACAATCCGATTGCACATCATCATCACAACGCCACCACGTACCGCTGGCTGGATGGATGGCGAAATGGGTGGCACTCATGATCGTCTGCCTTTGGCTGTTCGCTTTGTTTGCACGGAGGTAATTTGATCGAAAAATGGCTTTATTAGGCAAAACACAAACACGCTCACTTAATTGCATAAACCAAACTGGGCCTGGTGTCCGTAGCCGTGTGTTTGATAGAAATTTAATATCGGGCGGACATTACCAACTGGTGCAGGAATCTCTCAACAAGAGCCGGGCGTGCAGACATTTTCAATCATCGCTGTGTAAACGTTTTGATGCTGTTTGGAACATGGATGAAGAAGAATTGTAGTTTTGTATTTTTTTTTTTTAATATATAACGTGGAACACGTAATCAAGAGTTTAGTAGCTAATTAATGATCAATAGCAGTAGTTTAACTCATTAAAATGACATTTAGTTGTAACCGAACACTCATTCGTTGTTTCTACAGGAGACCCTTCTCAATATATGTAAGTGCAAATACAAGAGTTCGTTGTACCATATATATCCCAAAGGTTGTTGCTTGTATTTCTTGCGCTAATATTCCAATTATTATAAAGCCCAATCACATGACATTCCAAATTTCTGACAAAACAAAACCACACCACACACAATTCATTCAACTCATCACTAAACTAGAGACACACACAAGTTAGCCTTTTCAAACAATGTAATTTTGCTCCATTTGCACTTCCGTTGCGCTTTCAAAGTGGAAACAATATTGTATGTATAATTTGCTAGCCATCTTGGTTGAGTGCGCGTGTTTCTTTTACGACGGACATGATTCATGGTGTGATCTTAAAAAAACAAACGCAAGACTCCATGTCGAATCCATAATGCGCCCAGGGGATGGTATTTCAGCGTCACCATCACTTCTAGAGCACGTCCCCTGCGATCGCTTTGATGAGCTTTTGCGGTCGTTCCAGTGAAAAACTTTGTTCTACACACTGCGACCTTACACCGGCGGGCAAAAAGTTCTCCGCAATTTAGGAGCTTATTGCGACGTTGAGGGTTTTGGTTGCTTCTCTCTACAAGACGCGCAAATCACAGTGCAAACGATGGGCTTAATTGATGTCAGTCACAGAATGACGGAACCCCACCTGGCGATCCTGGCGGAACGGTTCTAGAGCTTTGGCAAAGTGAGGGCTGTAAATGCCATGGAAAATGAACGTTGGGTGGAGGAGGTGTAGGATGATGGCCCATCGACCGAAAGCGCCAGAGCGGAAGAAAGGTCCGGATGCGTCAGCGAACCGCGGCACCTCGCAGACGCAGGCCGGAAGCTTGTGTCGTAAATCGTTGGCCGGGTGGAGTTTCGCATCTGCAGGGCTGGTTCGGGGGCCTGAGAAATTGAACAGCATTCGCGGCGAGTAAGATTCGATGGTAACAAAGACCGTGTGGCGGCCAAGTAAAATGGCGTGGTTGAAGGAACGTGGAGGAGCCAGGGGGGGGAAGGAGTTGCGCCATTCGTGTAGGAAGTATGGTTCACCAAATTTTGCTACATGCTTGGCACATGATCATTCATCGTCCATGAAGCACACGGCCACGGCGAGTAAATGGAAAATGAATGTTTGGCCATTGCCATACATCAGCGGGAGAAGAGCTCGGCGGGAGCGTAATGTGATGCCATAAAACCGCAAAACCGCAGGTCCCGGTAGAGGCTGGTCGGTTGGACCTGTTGGGATCATCGCGCTCGTAAGCGTAAGGCTGCATCAGAACTGCAATAATTGCATTTTCGGCCAAAGTGCAGCATTTCCATTGCGGAAAAATATGTAGTTAGCTAGTTTTCGTTATTTTCCAAGGTACACACTGAAAAATTTGGTGACAGCAATTTAAAATTATCTCCCTATGTTTACAATAAAAAAAATCATAAGTCACTGAAAGCCAACCCCACAAGTGGATACAGGCAGGCCTTGACCGACAACGGTTCTTGAGACAAAAGAAAGAAAGAAAGAAAAGATATATCAATGATAATAGATTTAAAGGGACTTTTTAAATTAGATCCTTCAGTGTCATTCTTTGGGTAGATTTACTAAAAATGATCTATGAGTATGTTACTTTTCTTCAATTTTTTTTTATTGCAAACTTTGTTACAATGTTACAGCCCGTCTTATTTTAACACGTTAATGGAAAGTCATTCATATCCGAAACTATAGCATTGTTGTAATCTAGCAATCGTTGTAGATTGAACACAGTTCACAGTAGTCTATGAACGTAGTTAAGGATTAGTTAGTTGCAATAAAACCTTCAATTAGATCAGAAGTCTTTAGGTTATGGGCGACAAGCACAAAGAAGTGGCGGTTCACGGAATACCGCAGTTTTCCGGAACAGGCTACGACACCTGGAAATTTCGAGTCGAAGTGTTTTTGAAAGCGTCGAAAGTATGGGACGCAGTGGTAAAGGACGTTCCATCAGTGGCCAGTGAAGTGACCAAGTTTGAGGAAATGGACGCGAAGGCAATGTCTCTACTGGTGAGCTTTATTTCTGACGAATACTTGGGATGTATTCGAGAAAAATCCACTACGAAGGAAATGTGGGAAGCACTAGAGAATACATTCGCCAAGAAATCCTCGGGAAGGCAAATGGTCTTAAGGAACCAGATCGCTCGTCTGAAGTTGAAGGAAGGGACATCGTTGCGCGCCCACCTTCAACAATTTGAGGATCTGGTTCGGCAGCTTCGGGTGGCCGGATCAAAACTTGAAGAAAGTGACGTCTGTTCGGCTTTGAGTTTAACGCTTCCGGAGTCCTATGATCCCCTGATGACGGCATTAGAAAACCTTCCTGAATCACAATTAACGTATGAATTAATGAAGACCCGGTTGCTAGGCGACGAATGCAAGCGCTTGGATAGAATCGAAAATTCTGAGGAGAAGCCTACTGCATTTGCCGGAAAAAATCGAAATAGGAACGGTTTTGAAAAATTCAACGGAAAATGTCACAACTGTGGAAAGAAAGGGCATATGAAAAAGGACTGTCGAATTAAAACGAAAGCCAACGTTGCCAGTGAATCAAGACAAGTTGTGTTCATGGCGGATGGAATCGGACGTAGGGTACAAACCGGTGATCAGCTTCAATTCCTGCTGGATTCAGGAGCTAGTGACCACATGGTAAATTCGAAAAAGTTTTTTACAACCGTGGAAAACTTGAAACAGCCAGTTTTCATCGATGTAGCGAAGAATGGGGAATCTCTCGTGGCCAAAGAAAGCGGCGTTATTAACGGAATGAGCAACCATGGCGTTCTGATGACCGCTGAAAACGTTCTGTATGTGCCGACTTTAAGAGAAAACCTCATGTCTGTGAAAAAGCTAACGAAGGCTGGTGTGGATGTAATATTTCAAGAAACGCAAGTGATAATGAAAATCAATGGAAAAATAATTGCAACTGGAAAACAGCGAGGAAATCTGTACGCTATCGAATTGAAAATTGAACGGGCTAATGCAAGTATAGCAGAAGTGGAGTATGCTGATCTTTGGCACCGTCGTCTCGGTCACATCAGTGAAGGTGCCATGTCTACTATGATACGTGAAGACCTTGCTCTGGGTGTGCGCTTCAAACCAGAAAAGCTCAAGTTTTGTGACGTGTGTGTCTTGGGTAGACACTGTCGGGAGCCGTTCAATGGTGCCAGAGACAGGGCAACCCGACCGTTGGAACGTATCCACTCTGACGTATGTGGACCGATCGACACGCCATCGTGGGAAGGTCATCGCTACTTCGTCTCGTTCATAGACGATCAGTCCCATTTTGCTGTGGTGTATTTGCTTCGAAAGAAATCGGAGGTCTTTGAAAAATTCAAAGAATTTTCAGCAATGGCGACTGCGATGTTTGGTACGAAAATTTCAAAACTCACTGTAGACCAGGGACGTGAGTATTTTTCGAATAATCAACAAAAGTACTACAAGGCGATGGGAATTCAGGTGGAGCCAACAGTAGCCTACTCACCGCAACAGAACGGGGTCGCGGAACGGTTCAACCGAACTCTTATCGAAAAGGTACGTACTATGTTAATTGGATCGAATGCGCCCAAGTCATTGTGGAGTGAAGCTGTGCTAGCAGCTGTGTTCATCTTAAATCGAAGTCCAACGTCTGCGATATCAAAGAACGTTACGCCTGCTGAACTATGGTATGGAAGAAAGCCAAGTCTGGAAAAGGCTCGTGTCTTTGGATGTCAAGCATTTGCATGGGTGCCGAATCAACAAAGAAAGAAGCTTGATGCAAAAAGTCGACAGTTATTCATGGTCGGATATGCACCAAACGGCTATCGGCTATGGGACAAGGATTCTAAACAAATCGTTATTGCTCGAGATGTGAAGTTTAACGAAACATATTTTCCATGGACGAATGATACACAAAATAACGGAAAATTAATTGTACCGCTAACCTACGAGCAAGAGGGGGAAGAAGTAATCGAGGAAGAAGTGATCGAGGATGCCGTTAATGTACATCCGGAAGAAGAAGATCCAGACGAGCAATATGGGGAAAACTCTTCAACTGAATCACTTGACTGCGATGGTGTCCAATCGTGTAATGATGATGAAGATGCAGCGGAAGCAGACGATACCGCGCTCCCTTCGCATCTAGATCTGGACTTGTCTTCCGGCCCTAGTGGCGAACAGTCTAGGAGGCGCAGCGAACGGGAGCGCCGATTTCCCGGTAAGTTCCTTGACTATATTACCGGATTCAGTGCTTGTGCTGTTGGCCCTCCGTTTTCTTCAGACGTTCCAGAAATGTATAACGACATTAATGCTCGTGAGGATCGTGACCGATGGTACCAAGCGGTACAAGATGAACTAAACTCCATGAAGGTCAACGATGTGTGGAAGCTGACGGTGTGTCCAGCCGGTGTGAAACCGCTAAAAACAAAGTGGGTGTTCCGGCTGAAGGAGGATGAAACCGGACAACAGGTCCGGTACAAGGCACGACTTGTAGTCAAAGGGTTTCTACAACGGCCCGGGATTGACTTTGAAGACACATTTGCACCCGTTGCTAGGCTGTCGACAGTTAGAGTAGTACTAGCTGTTGCCGTCCATCGTGGCTTACACGTACACCAAATGGACGTCAAAACGGCTTTCTTACACGGAGTGTTAAAGGAGGACCTGTACATGGAAGTGCCCCAAGGCGTGAGGGCTAGACCAGGTATCGTGTGCAAACTTAGAAAATCGCTTTATGGTCTAAAACAAGCTCCACGATGCTGGAATGACCGCTTCAATTCGTCATTGTTGAAGTTTGGGTTCCGTAGATCAAACCGGGACTACTGTCTGTACGTTTCAACTGAAAAAGGTGATGAAATTTATCTGGTGCTTTATGTCGACGATCTTCTGATTGTTGGACGAAATATTCGAACGATGGAGAGACTGAAACGGCGGCTCACAGATGAATTTGAAATGACCGATTGTGGGCAAACGAAGTTTTTTCTGGGAATGCGAATGGAGTACAACCGAAATCGTGGCGAACTGAAGCTGTCACAGGAGGCAGCTGCAAACAAAATTTTAGAAAAATTTGGAATGTCGGAATGTAATCCAGCGAAGACCCCGATGGAGAAAGGACTTCAGTTGAGTCGAAAAGGAAATCATACTGCACAGCCATATCGAGAGTCGCTAGGCAGTTTGATGTATCAAATGCTATGTGTGCGACCTGATTTGTGCTATCCCGTAGCTTACATGGGACGATTTCAACAATCACCAACGGAAGATCATTGGCAAACTCTTAAGCGTATCATGAGATACCTTAAAGGAACCGCTACTATGGGACTTCACTATAAGAAAAATCCAGGAAGTAGATCACTCGAAGGATATGTCGATGCTGACTGGGCGTCCGATGCAGAAGATCGCAAATCCGTAACTGGTTTCTTGTTTAAGGTATATGGTTCAACAGTATCTTGGGCAAGCCGGAAGCAGTCAACAGTCTCCTTGTCATCAAGTGAGTCTGAATATGTAGCGCTAAGTGCTGCTGTTTCCGAAGGAATCTGGTTGGCTGGTATTTTGGAAGATTTGCAATGCAAAACACCATCGGATCCAGTTATTATATACGAAGACAACAGTGGCTGTATTGGTCTGGCTAAGAATGCTGAATCCAAAAGGATAAAGCACTTGGATATTAAACATCATTTCATTAAAGACCATGTTGCTGCTGGTAATGTTAAGATTGAACCGATAAGTACTACTGAACAGCAAGCGGATATATTAACGAAAGCTTTGGATGCAAACCTATTTGAATATCTCAGAAGCAAAATTGGAGTCAGCGATTGAGAGGGGGTGTTGTAATCTAGCAATCGTTGTAGATTGAACACAGTTCACAGTAGTCTATGAACGTAGTTAAGGATTAGTTAGTTGCAATAAAACCTTCAATTAGATCAGAAGTCTTTAAGCATTAATAATAACTTTGGGAAAATGATAGTATTTATCAGCGTTTTATCGATTTGATTAACTCTTAATTGATGAACATTTTAAACTAATTGTAATATCCATTCGCGTAAAGTTGTTAATGAACTAACTGTCGTCAACGTCAATAAATTTATCAATAAATTAAAAAAGCAGTAAAATATGACAAAAAGGGTTTGATAACATAGTTATACAGTGATTTAATTGATGATACAGCTGCACTCACATATAATATAAAATAAATTTCATTTATCTTAAGCATTATTCTATAGTTTTTCCTATATTTGGGAATACGTCATATTGTTTATACAATGTCAAGAATTAACAATATTTTTTTATTTATTAAATAGTCAATATTAAATAGATAATCTTAAAACGTTCAACACATTCAATGTTACATTACACCTTCAGTATCTTTTGCTGTCCCTTGGTTATTTTCTCCCAAATGACGTAATTTATTGCACTTAAATAGAGAAAAACAAATGCAATGAAATAAAATGTTGACACGTGCACTAACTGTATCGCTTCTGCGAAGTTCTGCATCAATATCAGACACTGCCGAACCCCTTCCGACACACCTGTTTTCCTGAGCGGGAGGCCTAATTTCTGCCGTCACCATTCACGTCATCTGGCTGCAGGGTAGAGCCACTGTGCGACGATGCGTAACAAATGTACCATAGCAATATGCGTAGAATTGGTCCAATCGGTCACATGAAGGACTGCGGTAGGTGTGACGCTCCTCCATGAACGGTATTCTGCACCATCCTCGCACTACCGCGGCTTTAGCCACAAAACGTGCGCAGTATATGGCCCCCGACGGTGGTAGAATTTGGTGAGTGATTTCGGACCCGTGCCTAGAACGTTCAGGGTAGACGTGGACATTCGGTAGGGAGTTGGTCGTTTAGCGCGCACACACACACACTCACAAGAGAGTCACCGTGGGGTCAGCGAGTGGAACGGTGTATGCCAGACTGAACTGAGATATTGTACCATCTGGTCCAGGTTTCGAGGCCCTTCACCACCCACGCCAATCCTTGGGGCGGGTGAGCTTTTACAATTTTCATTTGTTTGCACCGTTAAGTGCAGGGAAGTGTAACGGGCCAGGGAAATGACCTGCCCAGGTTTTGTTTTTTACTCCCAACCAAATGTGCTACTGGGCGGCAGTGTTGGCGTACAGCAAATAGCAAACATCAGCCGGAGGGCCAGCTTGTGCGTAAATTCGTGGGTAAAATTTGCAACAATTGTCGGCGTATGGTAGCTACTGATCTTTCACCTTGATGTGAGGATGTGAACCAATGCAGGTGTATTGTTGAATCAGTTTGCTTGGTAGGGAGGTATTTCAGCTGTTATAGAGTCATTGCAAATTTTCAATAGTTTTAATCAATACCTTGAATTGATTATTTGCTTAATTCATTGTAAATGCATCACATGCATCAAAAGGGTTCAATTGGTATGCATTTATTTGTTTATTTTATTGTCCTGCATATGTCATAGAATTGAGTGTGTCTAATTAACCACGAAAGTTTCATGGATCTCAAAAGATTCATGAATCTCTAAAGTTCCATTAATTTCGAATGACACGTGAAACTCAAAATATTCATGGACGAATCTCTAAGGAATCATGAATCTCAAGTAATCCATGAATTTTTATCTAAAGCTTGAGCTTCTTACGCCCATGAAACAAGACACTTAATATTAATAATAGCTTCATGATAGACAATTTGTTACAAACCCAATTAAACTTTCATTACAGTGAAAGAACCTTCGAAGCATCCATTTTTGACATACGACATATGTGGTATAGATTTGGAGATCTAGTGGTGCAGGTTTGAGTGTTCTTAGAGATCTTCATTTAGGAGCGCAGTATTTCGCAAACAGATCACGTTTGCTTTAAAAAATGGGCAAAAATGGTCCATTCGAACTTTCGATAATAGTATCCCATAAGTCACCACACCAAATTTGACACCTCTATCAGTCGAATTGTAATCGTGATGGCCAAACAAGTGAAGCAACTTCGTTCAGGAGCGTGCGCGAACAAAGAACGGCACCCCGTAATGTCTAAAACGTACTCAGTGCAGCAGTTTGTGGACGTCGCATAAGCCAGCTGCGTCCCATCGAATTTTTCTGGATAAACGGAAAATGCCGGATAACAACCTTTGTCGGGCAAGGCCTGTCTGTCTATACCACTAGCGGGTTTGACTTTCAGTGGACTTACTGATTACCCATATCATGATAGTCAATCCTACTGAATACACAGTCTGTTTGAGTCTTGAACCCATGACGGACGTGTTATGAAGTCGTGTGAGTTGACGGCTTTATCATCAGACCTTCCCCTACAGCCACCAGAAAAAGTACTTTAAGACTGCACAAACGCTTAACCACACAAAACCCTTTGGTTATTGCCTAACATTTGAAGACGAAGAAGTATACACCCTGATGATGAATTTAACTTTTGTAATATTTGCCACTGCAGGAAAAAATGTCCGAAACGATACAAAAACCTATTTTAAATATATTTTAGATTTTAGACATTCATTCATTTGTGTGCATTCAGCAGAGGATGAAATATCGTTTGAATTATCCATGAGTAAATTTAACGTAAACCTGATTCCATCAAGATGACAAACGTATAATGTTGTTATGGCATATGTAGCAACTTCCTCGAACTCGAACAACTCAATTCCAATGGTTTATCGTGTGTAAAATGATACAAATGGATGGAACACTAATCCATCCACCCTGTGACCTTTACCGCCGATCTAGTGTGAAATGGAATAAAAGTGAACTCGGTATAATAGCACTGCCCTACCATTCTTGGGCTGGATTGCTATCTCATTCCCTGGCCCATTCCCACCCTTTGGGTCACAATGCAGAGATCGGCAAGTACGGGAATGGTTTGGGATTGCCACTAACCATGCACCGGACAGTGAAGGTCAATTAGCTCGGATGACAACATAAGCGCCGGAAATTGATCGCACCCCGTACGCACGCACGCATAATAAGTGTAGTGCCTCGCAGATGCCTGTTCTCACGAGCAGCGTGTACCGTTTGTCCCGC
The DNA here is from genome assembly GCF_943734735.2 of Anopheles gambiae. Classification (NCBI taxonomy): domain Eukaryota; kingdom Metazoa; phylum Arthropoda; class Insecta; order Diptera; family Culicidae; genus Anopheles; species Anopheles gambiae. The sequence goes on from NC_064601.1 coordinate 46,807,799, forward strand.
ACACACACAGATTTGGTGATTTGGAAAAATGCAAACCATACGAGTGGCCACCGGCATGTGATCTCCATAGCAGAAAGGCTATGGAAAAACTTGCCAACAAACAATTGCAAACGGTATGCAGACCTCGTTCCAGCGGTGCACCACTCGTGCTGCAAAGGAAAGGCGGGTAGGAAAAAAACAGATCGACCAATTGAACAACAACAATTGAAATTCCGATCCCATGCGGGGCAGCATTTAAATATGACTGTAAGGAAAAGCGGCTGTCGAGGTGTGGCTACAGAATTATGTTCTGAACTTTTCGTTGCGTTTTTGCATGATGTTTTCCCCCGAGATTTCCGTTTAAAGTCGAGTAAAAGGAAGGTAGCTTTACCATCTGGTCGAGGGTAACATTTCACGCAGAAACACACTAAATCGTACAACTGTGTGAGAATCGGTCCAGTGTTCTGGGCGCGTTTCCGGTGTTCTGGCATTCGGATATTTCCCGCTCCGGAGTGTTTCCTTCGCGTTCGTGCCACTTGTATTGCGGAGCGATCGAAAATTAGTGCAACTTTAGACGAGCCAAAAGTAAAACAAAACAAAAACAAGAACAGAACAAGAAGAGCATGATTTACCGCGGCAGCATAACGGATTTAAGAAGTGAAAGAAGCAAAAAAAATAAACACTCCGCGATCGACGGCAGAACAATCTCGGCAACGATCGGTGAAAGGTATTAATTGAAAAGCAACTGTACTTGCCTCCTAGCGGGGCAGATGCTACGGATAAAATATTAAATCAATAAGCTCCGTTCTGGTCCCGCGTGGTGATTCGAAACGCTCAGAGGGAGAATCTGCTCCGAAGATGCTAAAAGTTGTCCGGATCGAGATGAACGTGATCGTTCTTCAATGATCGACAGCGTTTGGGCGGAGTGAATTATCTACCATGCGCGGAAAGTGTGTGTGTATGTGTGTGTGTTTGAGTGGTTTGTGATCCCGTAAGAACACACTTTGCTAGATGATCTGACAGAAATCGGTGAGATCTGGAGTGGGACCATTAATCATAACCCTTTTTGCTTTGCGCGTTTCGCTCGCCCCTCTGTTATCGTTAATTAAAGCATAACGAAAAGATTGTCCAGCGTGCTCTTCGTCGGATCGTTTAGAACGAAATTTGAGGCAGTTTGGGAAGTTATCGTATTTGTTTTCGGGGCGAGTCTGTGAAGTCTGGCTGAATGGTTGACTAAAAAGAGGATGCAGATTATAGTATTATTTTTAAAAAAATTACTGAAATTGATTGTTTGTCTTTATTTAATAAGAACCATCTAACTGTTTGGAAGTTATGAGATAAAATGAGTGAATGAATAAAAAAAATGTGGGATATAACAAAACTTTTATCAAAAATATCTTCTTATTTACCGTTTTGATTCAAACTACGGACAGCTTCAAAATCTGGACATTCGTGACGTTTTATTGAATATATCTATACCCAGTCCCTGGACATGCTGCTTTTTCATTTTGCCATGTCCGATGTTTGCCATGATGTACTAGAATAAATTAAGGATGTGTCTGACCCATAGTAGGCCCTGATACCACCAGGGGCGTTCTTAGCAGTTTTGCTTCAAACCGACGCTAGTGTTCTTTCTTCGATAATTCCTATAAATTTCGGCCACGTGCATTGAAATTCATTGGAATTCATTGTGAAAGTAGTTAGGGGAAGGTAGGTAAAGACGGACACTGCGGGTAAGATGGACACTTCTCATAAATGCATGAAAAAGGTAATTTTCGAGTAATTCAACAATGTACAATCCAAACTGAAGGTAAAACAACACATTTGAGAACATTTTTGGCATAATATATATATAAAATTGGTTAAATCCACGAACAAAACAAATTTTCAATCATGTGCACCCTTTTGGATCTAATTTGACTACTGCCGATCTTGAGCTCTACAACTTGTATTGTTTATATTTCCGGAAGTTTTATTTCTTGAATGGGTTGTCGTGATCATTAATGAAAAAACTGGCGAAAGAACGAGGATAAAAGCAATACAAAATATTGTTTTTTGGTGGTTTAAACATTCTGACACCAAAGCGGGAAAGACGGACACCTTGTTGTAGGGAAAGATGGACACCGAATTTATTGATTTTTTTACTTCTTATATCAATTGTTGATGAATATATTTCTTCAAATACCTTAAATAAGGGTATTCCGATGCTATAAATCAATCAGTAACTAAAGAAAGTATTGAAATAAGCGAGAAATGAAACACCGGTCAAAATAGTAGCCATTCGTTATGCTATTACTCGCTCGACGCTGAAGAGGCGCTTCACGAAATCCAATATCTTCTCACGACTTGGACAACTTTAAGCAATAAATGAGGCATTTATACGACATTGTTCAGGAATAGATGAGAAATTCTATGGGATTACAAAAATCAAATGATGAATTTTGACATGGTGGAAAATGGATTAAACTATTAACAAGTCCCTCATAAATACTGGGGTCGTGGACTTTTTGCGGAGTAATTTCCTAAAAGGAAGTTCTAGACTGTTGTTCTGTAAGCTGGAGCAACGTTAGCTGCGCGATATGTCAATAATGCTTTAGATGCTGCATTCTACGATATATTACAAGCGCCGTTTACAATTCCTAAATTCATGGCTGAATGAATCGCCGTTGCAATAGGCCAAGAATTGGTTTATAAACGTACCAGGACGTGGAAAGCGATAGAATTTGTTAAAATACTGTAAAACTCTTCACTTTCTAACCTTTTCTACAGGTGTCCATCTTACCCTTCATGGTGCCCATCTTTCCCATATCAGTTGTCCGTCTTACCCGAACATTTCAAAACTGCACGAAAAAAATCATGTTTTTCATTCATGAAAAAACGCAAAAATCGATGGAAACTTGAAAGTTTTAACACATTTTCTGATAAAACATGAGTGTAACATAATGTATGCACATTTTCATGGTCGTTGCACTTATATATCCCTAGATTTTTACCGTCCGTCTAACTTCCCCTATCAACGTTATCAAACATCAGTGTTTTATCAAATTGTGCTCTGCATTTAATTGAAACATGTATCCAACTCTGTTGGAAATTCGAAGCAAGACTTTGTATTTTGTTTTAAATTCCGGACAGCCGAAGTAAATTGGGATTAATTACATGAAAACTATTTTTTAGACAATGACGATAACAAGATAACAATGATATTTTAAGATATATGTGACAAATTAATTGATGGCCGTACGGGAAAGACTTTCAATTCGCGTAACAGTTCCCTACACGCCGATGTTTTTAAAGACCATCATTCTATCGGGCTAAGACGACGCCTTCACTCCGGATTGGGTGTTCAAAACTTAAAAAAAAGTTAAACACTAAAAAGGTGCAATGTAAGTGTGAATTTGAAGATTGATGACGAAATTTTGAGGCTGTCCGGAATTCGAGTCAAAACGTCCGTAAATTGAAACATGAGCTAGAAGAATCTGATCGGAATATGAATCGAAATATTTATGCAATTCTATGATTTTTTGCAATGTTTCGCGTAAAATTATTGTAAATTATTATTTTTTCTCAAATGTAGAAGGTTTGCTTTAGTAAAGTGAGCTATATAGAGGTTTAACCGATTGAAATTGAATTACTAAGAACAAAATAAGTGCCAAAAATATCTGATATGTCTCCCTGACTTTCTTCCAAGTAAGTCATTCATTTTCAAGGCCATACAAAGAAGTTTCCATTTTGTACGACGAATTGTCTATACATCTGTTGTTTTCAAAAGTCTTTTTGATTAAAGCAAGTCAGTTTGTTTTTTAAGTCTGAAATTAAATAAATTAAAAATATGGATCAAAGTAAAATATTCCCATTTGCAAGAATTTTGAACCTAAACCTAAACAACGGCAGTCAGTTACATTTACCAAAATTCTCAAGAACCACTATCTAAGTTATTTATATATTTTTCAATAGAGAGTTCGTATAAATCTCGAACTGTAGGTTAGTAGTACCTATGGTAGGTCGGTGAAAACAACACATTTTTCTTAATCGTTTATACCCCCCTCACAATCAGGGAAAAATGGTTATGATAAACAGCAATGCTTCTGTGTAGGAGGAATATGTTTATAATACATATCGCCACCCCTCTTTTCGCATGATCACAATCACGTTGTTCCGTGCCGTTAGTTCCGCAAACAAATCGTCACTGTTCAACACCCAACGGTGCCACCGATGCCGCGCGGAGCTGGCACCGCACCAACTGACCAGTGGGATGGAAACGTCCACCGGCGACCGAAGGAAAATTTGCTATTTGCACACCAAGCTAGCGCTAGCGAATGCAACTGGGGAGCTGCATACATGCCGGCACGCGTATCGGAAAGGAGAAGTGTGTGTGTGTGTGTGTGCGCGCCGATCGTTGAGCTGCTTGCGCTCTAATTCGTCCGTTCTGCGACTTCCATCGGACGTATGGTTTATCTGGCCGCGTGCGGATACTCATAAATCATGGACCGTTCATGGAAGAAAACCAGTGGAACCGTACCGTTTCGCGAACTTCGCTAATGGTGGAGGGGGAAGAAGGTGTAACTTTTCCTGGGTGGAACAATGCGCACCACATACTTGCTCTCGATAGTTGCCGGACTGGAGAGAACGGGAGAGAGGCGTGCGATAACTGTCCACATTAGGGGTACGGAAGCATTTCGGATGAGACGGTACTTGTGGGACGACAAATTGGTACCGAGACTCGAATAAAATAACTTGAATCAACAACAAATGCCAAGTGCATTAGCAACAAGGAACTTCGTATCCGGAGCAAGGGCTGTGAATGGAATTTGGAAGCAGAGCGCCTGCGATTGTGTATTTTTGGCAATAAATCTGTCCACCTGTCAGCGAAAACCATGTGCTCGCACTATTCCTGCAGACAAACCACCCACAGTAATTAATGCAACGCCTTTTTTCAAGGTTTTTCAGTTCGCCAACACTGGCGCGGAACTGCTCAATCACTAGGCCGTAGGAAAATAAACAAATACAGCCTTTGATCGCTTGATCTACACCAGCAAACGTAGCCGACCTATTACCGAAATCGTTAGCCAATGTTTGTACGAAAGCACCTTCAAGGTGCTGCTTTCGTACAAATTGTGACATTGATTTCCCGTTCACCCCGCGCACGCAATTTGTGCCCACCCTCTCCGCCCTCCCTCCACTACAAAAAGGAAGTTGGAACCACAGAAAAAAGGCTGCAAACGAACGAATAAAAACAACAAAGACGCTGGCCACAGACACGGTAGAATACACAACGCCAACCGAACCGAAACGTGGTGCGAAAAAAAAGCAACACATCCAATCAAAGGTTTTCAAGAAAACTGTCGTGTAAGAAATTGGCGTTGTCTCGGTCGATTCTTTTCCCTCGGGCCGGTTTTTTTTTTCTTCCAAATTCCAGGTTTTGAAATTCGGTCTCCCAAACAGTTTGACCTATCTGCAGTGGGAAAGGAGAAAAAAAAACAACTCACTCGCAAGGTTTCGGAGTCTCCCAACCTTAAACTTAAAGCTCAATCTAAAGTTTGCTGGGGCGGTACTTACTTTTTGATCCACTCAAGCAGTCCCATCTTCGGACGGGCGGGCGTGCTCGTCGCCTATTTCGACCTGTCGAACGCCGTTGTTACGGACCGCAACCACGTGTCACGCACACACACACAAACAGGCAGCTACACGTGTTCCACGATGTTCCGTTTCCGGTGTGTCTGTGTGTGGCGTGTAATCACCGATTTAAAAACACTTCAAAATTAGCCCCGAGGGTCTAAGATGTGGGTCACCCAGAGCATAGATTCGGTCGCGTATGCGTTCTTGTTGGATTCACGCTAATTTCACTAGGAGGCAGGGTGGCGCCAGAGGAAGGGAGGGATTTAGAAAGTGAAAATGATGCACAGACGCTTGAAAAACTATTTCCAAATTGTTTTCCCGTTCGAACATTTGACAGGGTTGGCTAACAGCAATATATGTTACTTTAAATTATTTACCGGATTTAAAAAAAAAGTTTTTACAAAGATTGGCAAATATAGAGCACTTTCTTCAACAACACATGTGAAGTTAGGAAATGCGTTAAAATTTGTCTCGTTCATTGGAAATGTTGGAAACAGCTTGGCCATATAAATATTTTTAAAAAATGTTGAAATTCATCTACGAAAAGTACCAAACTAAACACATATCAAGTCAAACGAAAACGGAACACACACACACACATCAAAACGTTCAACTAATTGCCATTTTTCCGCAATCCTGCAAACGATGATCGACAACTCTCAATCATCGCGTTGCTCGCGTTAATATTGGATAATTGTGGAGGTTTTCCATTTTGTTTTTTTTTTTTGCCGTTCCTACTCTTCTGTTCACTATTATATTTTCACATTCACACGTGTTTGTGCGTGTGTTGGTCCGTGTGGGTCGGTTAGTTTTCCAGCCGGCCACGGCCACACGGCGCAACCTGTTCCGAGACCGAGCCAGGAGATGAAAATGAGCCGGAACCAGCTTTCGGTTTTTGGGGGGAGCGGGGAGGGCCCTAAAAAACCATTTCGTCTGTCGAATGCTTTAAAAAGTGAATTATAATTGGTGTGCACACACACACGCGCGCACGCGCACGAAAGCATACACAAGTGTTGCCACGCCACTACTGGCCACTTCCTGACCTGCGATCGATGCGTCGGTGGAGACGTCAGCCTCCAGCTTGTTATGGGGACGACGCATTTTTTTTCTAAAGGAGGAAACGATCCAAACCGCATTTTTGCTACAAGATTAAACTCACTTTTCGTCTTCGGTGCGGGTCTTTTCGGTCTTTTTGGTGCGGGCTGTTTGTTTGTTTCTCATGCAAACGGGGCGAAAAAAGGCGCAATCAAAAGAAAGCAAATGGATGGAAGAAAACGGCAATGTGCAAAATCTGACTAATAGCAATAAAATATTTCTCAAACCGATGCAAACTCCACCGCAGTATAATCGAAACGTGGGGTGTGGTATGGACGCCAATGCATGGGAGATTTTCGTTTTCCTCTCTTGCGCACCGAAATAAATGGATACAAATCAACAAATGCTACTGCTGCTGCAAAAAAAAATCCTAAAAGCGATCGAATGGCGAACGAGATACGCATTGATTGAATTGAGTAATATGGCTGCCCCGATCATCGTCGATTTGGCATGAAGCTGAGACGATTACGTGCGAGACCCCGCGTAAGATGCAGACGGACGATGATGATGTTGATGATGGTGATAATTAAACACATGCAGAAAGGCAGATCCGACATCTGTAAAGACACCGGAATTCGTGTCGGGCGGTAATGATTTGGGGGGAGTGAATTTGGCAAATGAATCGATCACGTCAAATTTTAATTATTACGAACATATCCTACATAGGATGGTCCAATCGCTGTGTGGGTACACTTAAAGGGAGCACTTCGATAGTAGACAGTGTTTCACTCACACTCACACATTCATCCGCGGTTCTAATACTAATATTAAGGTTGTTCTTCTAAGCAAACTTTACCATCGTTGTCACTAGCAGTTGAACATGTATTGTTATGCAAATGTATTTGGCACAATTAAAAGCACAATAACATGTGTATCGAGGCAAAGCCGTGTTTCACATTTGGTCTAATCACACACACGCGCACTCTAAGCTTCTTATTTTTCCCCATACACGTTTATCTCACATGCGCACTTACGCATCTCTCGCGCCGGCTTAAGCAAGGATGACCGAATCTTCAACGCGAATCCGCCGCGCACTCACATTCAAACGAACGCGCGCACCCGTGCACACACACACCCGGGGATCGTTAGCGGCTTTTGTTTTCCAATCTGGACGTGCTCTTCTCCTTTGAGGGCTCGCGCAGTCCCATCTGATGCGGCCAGCAGTCGTTCGGCGAATGGCACCCGGCTGGTGGCTGCGATCAGTCGGCACCTGTGTGCACCTTTTTTCCCACTACCACCTGTGTGTTCGTGTGTGTGTGTGTGTGTGTGTTCGGTACCTTTTGTTTCCATTGCTTACGCAGTTTTGTGCTGCTGCAGCGTGGTACCGTTGCCTAGCAACGTTTTGTTACTTGTGTTGAGCGCCACCATCCGGTTGTATGTGTGTCTAGCGAGTATTTTGGAGTTCTTTGTTGCGGGCCGCGGAAAATACATTTGCCACACGAGGTACACGCAAAGCTTCCCGGTTTTTGGTGATTTTTTTTGTAATCTACTATTGTTACTAAAAGGAATGAAGTGAATGATTTTTTCTGCATTGCACAAATTGGCAATGATTTTACGTTTGTTGTTAATGTTGTTGTTTTAGTAAAGAAGAATTTAATCGAAATCCCCCAAAAACGGTGGATGTTGAACCGTTCTGACTGTTCCCATTCTCGTATTACTGTATCACTCTTACTTTTCACATCTCAAGAACCGGCGCCAGGCAGCAATGCTATCGAATTTCCATCACGCTTCTCACGATTCTCAACCCCGGACCGAGCAGAGGCACTCTGCGCTTGGCAGACAGGTTGATGATGTTCACCGAAATTGAAGATACGATGCTCGGCTGGAAATGCTCTGCCAGCCGGAACAGATGGAGCAATTGAGTCGAGTGGTCGAGGTATCGTAAATAAAGGCTAAAGAAATACCCTAGAATCTTTCGGATTGAGATATGTATCTTTAGCACGAGGAAACAATTACAAACAGTTACAATTGTTTTAAAGTTCCTGCTTTAGAATCACTAATTGGAAGCATTCGTTGCATTAGAAATTAATAAAAGATAATAGCTATTTTATAAGAAAATAAAATAAAAAAATCCATACTTTGATTAGATTTATTACGTGCTTTTAGAAATAAGTTTTGTTCTGTTATACATTTTGAACTTATTTTTTTTCTTTGTGTAAAAAAAAAAATAATCTAAAATTATTATCATTACCTATATCTTATCTATTTGTTTTCAAATGCTACAAGGAAATCGAAAAAATAGATGCTCTTGTTATATTTATTACGGTAGGGAAAGACATTCGTGTTACATCGCCGCAATGCTTATGAGTTGTGAACATAATGTTAAATATTCCGATTGTTGTAGGGGACTGTAATTTACATTACTGCACCAGCACCTACAGAACTTTAGCGGTAAATGTGTGGAGAGATTTTCCGCTAGTGTGATACGTGATGTGCTCCAGTTCTCGCTGCAGGTAATGTGCAGTCAAAGGATGAGAGAATAACATGATTTAATTAACGAGAACAATGTGATCTTGATCCGGCGATCGTCACACGAAAGAAATGTGGGCCAAGAATGTTCTTATGGTGATGGCGCAATGTAAATGAGCGTTTTCCTGAACGAATTATGTTTCTATTGTTGATATTCGATATGCTCCTACCGATAAGAATTTGTTTTGCTCGATCATAAACATACCCGTTCTTTTAGATAAATAATAAACACAATTTTATATTGGACACCAAGAGGTATCGAATAGTTTGCATGAGGATTGAGCTTCGGTCCAGGTTTTGTAGGATACGATCTATTTGCAATATCGATCTATCATCGTTTCTATAAAATACCGCTCAAACCTACTCAGCATTCAGTCAGGTTAATGATTTTTTTAAAAATCATGAAATGTTTCCCTTGCGCCAAAAAATGTGTCAAACAAGAAAAACTGTCCCAACGAAAACCATGTTAATTTAAAAATTGAAAAGCATGCTTACCAATTCAAACCCCCGTTTTGCAAATGCATTTTTTTCGTTTGGATTGGACCAAGCCGCACTGCTGGGCTTAACTCATGACACTACTGGTCAAAACAGCATTTTCGAACTTCGAACACCGCTAATTTTGACAGCTCGGTACACAAACAAACATCTGTCAAAACGTATATTGTAGGAAAAGTTGTGAGATTTTATCCAAAAATTACCATACTATTTTACTAACTAGTTTACCTGATTTTAAAGCTCTGGTGATGAGTACAGGCGGCAGAAAATCGGTATGTACTGGTGTCGGTGTTTTTTCCCGCATGCCCAAGCATATGCTCCACTCTTCCCAAGATCCGCGGTCCAAACAGGCGCTTTGTTTATGCTGTTGTATGCTGTCCCGTTTCAGCTTACGCCAAATGCTGCTCCGGAAGGGCAAGCGGAACCAGCCTCCGTGCCACTGGGCGGTGCGATCGGTCGCGAGGACATTTGGGACGACAGTATTATCATCAAAAAGTATGACGCATCGCTGGCACTGATAAAGGCGGAAGTAGCGAAGCGGCTGGCCATGAACACGAACCGGGGCGGCCTGGCGGATGTGGCGGGCTGCAGCGGCCACAAGCCTCGCCGGCAGCAACACAAAGACAGCGATTCGACCGGAGGAGAAGCAACCGTCGGCACGCCGGAGCACGAGGAAAAGGGCGCGATGGAGATTTCTGAGCAGGAGCAAGGCACAGCGAACGGTCCACCAGCGACGGGCGCGTTCGAGATCGGTGACTACGTGCGAGCGACCTACGACGATGGGGTGGATTACGAGGCGAAAATCATTGGCTTTGGCAGCCATGGGGACTGTTTGATCCGGTACGTCGGGTACAACAACGAGCAGACGGTGTTGCTGGAGGAGCTGCTACCGTCCTGGGGGCGAAAGGCACGGCGGCAGCAGCGCGTTGAGGCGGCCGAAGCGGAAGCTGCCGGTGCCGACTCGCAGATGGACATTAGCGATGACGAGCGGTTCACGAAGCAGGCCAGCAAGATCAAGATTAACTTCGGACCGAACTTTGGACGATCGAGTATGGGCCAGGCGGCCGGCGGCAGGAGTGGACGATCTGGCATGTTGGGCCCCAGCATGTCCACAGCGTACATGGTTCCGCCACCTCCGCCGATGCCCCCGATGCTGGAAGACGCGGACGATGTAGAGTCGGAGAACCTATCTGCCATGCTGATGTCGTGGTACATGAGCGGTTACTACACCGGGCTCTACCATGGCCAGCGAATGTCTCAGCAGCAGCAGCAACACACGCAGCAGAAGCGGGCACGACAATCGTAATTTTGCTATGCTCGAGCGGAAACTGTAGGGTTGCTGTCGTCAAGTTTTAACGAGGTCATGGGAATTCTTACGGCGCAGCAAAGTGATAACTTTCGTTGAAGCGTCATTCGTTACTATTAGGCTTGTCGTGATGGGCATTGAACAATGCGAAATGATTAAATGGCACATTGCGAACAGTGTTCTATACTGTACCGTTACAACTTACATGCTTTCTTTCCCGCCCATTGCCAAGTTCCACTTTCATGATATCCTTTTTTATATTATTTAATCGTTTAAGTAAGTTGGTCAAAACCTGAAGTTCGAGAAAAAAAAAACAGAGAGAGCAGGATCAATCACAGGATCAACGAAAGACATACAGAAAAGAGTTAAAATATACCAGGCTTGCTAATATGCTGCCAGTGTGGGCGTTATAAAGTTCGTACTTTTCATTTCCGCTCAGTCCACAAGCTGCGTTCCGTAACGTTGATTCCAGTCACGATGCTTCTGCGCCAATTCCACGCAACCAGGACGCAACTGTTCAAAAGCTTTGCGCAGCATCGAATATTGAAGCTCTTCCTGGTCCGCCGCTCGGTTCGTGTTCGATCGACGCTCGTTGATCCTGTTCCTCAGCAGCATCATGGACGCTTCCTTGCACGCGAGTCGAACCTCATCACCCGTCCATCCCTCCGAAAGCGTTACAAGTTGCTGTATCTCCTGCTCGGGCCATGCGGTAACGGTCGGGAGCAGATGCTCGATCAGCTCCTTCCGTCCATCGGCTGTCGGTAAATCGACGAGAATTTTGCGCTCAAACCGTCGCAGAAAGGCCGGATCCAGCTCCCACGGCAGGTTGGTGCTGGCCAGCAGAAACACCCGGTCCCGATCGTGCGCCGTAGGAGCAGCCGTTTCGTTGGCTGCACTTTCCAACCCATCGATAAGCGACAGGAACTCGTTCTTGAAACGCTTCGATGCTTCGTGCTCCCGAATGGTGTCACGCCGCGACGCCAAACTGTCAAACTCGTCGATGAAGATAATGGACGGGGCGTAAAATTTGGCCACCTCGTACAGCACCCGGATCAGCTTCTCTGATTCACCGCGCCACTTCGATATGAGCGTGCTGGCCGTGGTGCTGAAGAACGTCACCGATTCGCGCGTTTCCGAGCACAGCGTTCGCGCTAGCAGGGTTTTCCCAGTTCCCGGCGCTCCGTGCAGCAGCACACAGCGCCACGGCTGAGCCAGTCCCACGAACAGTTCCGGATGCTCGAGCGGAGCGATGACACTCTCCTTCAGCACCTTGATCGGACCGGCCAGCCCCTTAATGCTTGACCAGCGCTGGCGTAGGTCCCTGCGGATCAAATCCCTACAGACTTCCTCCGCAAGGTCCTTCCATTCGCTGGTAAAGTGGTCCTGCAGCCGTACCAGCAGCTTCGGATTGGCGTACGGCACCGCCGGGGAGGTGTGTCCTTCGAGGTGTTCGGCGGGATTGGCCGCCGTAATACGAAGTGCCTGCATCTCATCGCCCACATTGGTGATCGAATTCAACGGATCCTTGCCATCCGGTTTGGGGACTGCGGGCAGCGGAGGCTTACGTCTCGCTCCGGACAGCTTCCGGTGTGCCGTTGGCAGGGGTCCGATGGATTCGGTGCGCTTTACAATGCGTGGCTGCTTGCCGAACTTGAGCAGGAAGTAGCTACAAAAGTCCTGGTAGATGGTATCGAGGTCAATGTTATCGCACACCTCGTATTCGCTCGTTAGGTTCGTCTCGTCGACCAGTGCCTGTCGGGTTTGATGGAGCCCCATGGTGGACAGATAGTTCGCCACAAGGTACAGTATGTTGCGTCGTCGTTCATAAATGCTGCGACGATCTTGCTGCAAATGAAGGAACGAAAGCGCATAAAATACACCATTACTCCAGCACAAACAAATGCCACATATGTTACCTCAAAAGACATGATTACTTCTGTTATATAGACTTTTTAAAGCAATATAGTGAAAAATCACTGAAAAAAAACAATTTTGAACACTGTCTTGGCTGGATCTCAATTAAAACTGCTCAAAGAAATAGAGGAACCAGTATTGGTGGGAATCATCATACCAGTTACTATGTTTGTTATTCATAGCAACGGAAACTAACAAAAAAACTGTTTTGAGGGACGAGTCCTTCGCGCGTATCGATACGCTTTAATGCGTGTCGTTCTACCAGAAACAGGGGTTGCAAGACCTCGAACGAATCGATGCATGTTTAAATGCTATTTTATTCATCATTAAACTGTGCATCGATTTTATAGGATAGATAAATAAAAAAGAGACTTTTTAGGGAAAGACCGTTGTTACGGGTAACAAGGTAAAGATACGCACGGTGATAGAAAGCGTACGCTAGTCAGTCTGATCCGGTTCTAGAGCTCACCCATAGGTCTAGGGTGACACATCATCTAGGTATATTGGTGCAAAGGTTGTAGCTTCTCATCATTTTTTTTTACACCATATCATAGATTGGTTAAACCACGCAACTCTCTCTTGTATTTTACTCCTGATAACACATTTACTCTTTAGAAGCCAAAGTGCGATATATTCCCATCGAAACTGTTCCTCTGTAGCAAGAGATGACATATTCTTCAGACTATTCATACACAGCAGGAACTTAGCTCTACCAGTTCTGGGTCTAGAATAAAGGCAAGCTCATAAAGCACCAAAAGGAGCAAAAATTGCTCATTTTCAAGATCAAGAGTAGTGAAAAGCCCCCCAGGGAGCTTTTACAACGTCAGTGGAGTTACTTTGGAGTTACAGTTGGTAGGCCCAAACTGAGGAGACAAGATGGCGTGGAGGCGTCCGCCATTAAGACCGGAATAACGGACTGGCAGACGAAGGCGCGAGACCCTGAGCGGTTTCGGACACTCCTGAGGCAGGCCAAGACCGCAAAGCGGTTGAAGCGCCGGATAAGTAAGCAAGTAAGGAGTTACTTTAGGAGTAATTGTCTCTACTCTAGGAGAAGCAAGCCGTTGTGCGAGTCGATAACTCCAGCCACTTGGTAGGATGTTCGATGCTATGTAAGACTTCATGAGTAGTAAAACATCCCTCCCTTATCAAAGTTCGGACTTCCAGAAAGTTTATGTCTCGGATTTATCAATGGAATTATTGCTGCGGCATGATTCATTTGGGTGCCCATGATGTCCTCTGCTAAACCCGGAAAATTTAAATTATCGACGAAGCAATAAGAACCAATCGTTTTTGCGGTAGAACAAAACGGAAAGATAATATATTACACCATCGGAAGTTCTATTACAATGCTATAAATGATCTTCTATCTTATCTTAGCTAAAACGATGTTTCTTTTTTACGAACCGGAAGAGGAATGATGTTGCCGTTCAGGCCATAAGACAATTATATTTTAGTTGTATTATCGAGTATGAGATAAGTGCACACATCTTAATACCCGTCCAATCAATGTGGTGGCGGTGTAATAAGAGAACTTTTATGACTAGTGAGACGCACGCCTCCTAAAAAGAATTTGAGCGAAATGGTCAACTGTTAGAGGGCATCAAACGGTCAATCTGTTTTGAGCCATTAGACAGGGCAAGATAGGAAGATGGTTTTTATAGTACCAGTTCGGCGAACGGCCAAAGGCTGCCATATCTCTACCGGCTGGTCTATTGCTTATATAAAAGCCATTCTCCCCAACCTGCTCCACGAATACATAGGTCCACCATCACAGTGCGTGGATGGGGATAGTGAATAGTGGATTTCAAAATGAAGATTCTAGTGGTACTATTGCTTGCCGCATGTGGCACAGCTCTCGCAGCTAAACTCTCAACGCCTCCGAAAGCTCTGACACCATCGTTCCTGAACAGGTTGCGCAGTGCAACGGTCGGCTTGAAGCCGTCGCAAAGGAATGCGAATATCACGGAGGAGTTTTTCACTACCGAGGTAGACCACTTCAACAATCAGGACCTGACAACATGGAGCAACCGCTATTTGGCGCTGATGGATCACTTTGTTGAGGGAGGACCGATGCTGATCTTTCTTACCGGCGATGCACCGCTCGATCCTTCCATGATCGACGATGGTACTCTGATTAACGAAATGGCGCGTGATTTGGGCGGCGCAGTCTTTGCGCTCGAAACGCGATTCTACGGCAAAAGTCAACCGGTGGGGTAAGTGAGAACCGAGATAATAGTTTTTTTAAACTGAAGCAACTAATTCCGTTGTCCATGCGATTTCCAGCGATCTTACAGTGGAGAGTTTGCGATTACTCAACACCGATCAGATCTTGGCTGATGTGGCCGACTTTGTAGTGCATCTGCGCCGCACCGTGATCAATAATCCATTCGCCCATCCACTGGTAACAGGTACCGGGCTGGGCGGTGGTTTGGCTACCTGGTTCCGGGTTAGGTACCCGCATCTGGTCGATGCTACTTGGTCTTCAAGTGGGTATATACAGGCGGTGTTTGATTTCCAGGAGTTCTCGTCGGGCTGGGCCGAAACGGCAATCACGGTGGGTAGCAATGAGTGCTACAATCGCATCTTCATTGCATTCCACGTAGCGCAGAACTTGATCGATGCCGGGTTCGGGGAGGTACTGTACGAGAAGTTTAATCTGTGTAGTCCGATCGATTCGGAGGATCGTATGGCCGTGGCTTACTTCTTCAGCGTGCTGATGACATCGATCGAGCTGTACACACTACGCAATGGAAAGTGAGTGTGGGCCATGGGAATGAACTGTGTTATCACAGACTAACTGATTGTTTTCCCATAATTATTCCCTTCCCTTCAACAGCGTCGATGAGTTTAAGACAGTTTGTGATGATATTACAAACAACGACTCTACGACCTCGCTGGATGCGTTCGCGAACTGGTTTAATCAACAGTTCGTCTCTGATGCCGGGTGCATCATAGTGAGTTTCGATCAGTTCATTGAAACGCTCAAAGAAACGTCCGCATCGACAGAAATCAGTATGGCTGGCGAACGGCAGTTCCTGTACCAACAGTGCACCGAGTACGGGTGGTTCATTACGACCGATTCTGACTTGCAACCATTCGGTGAGCGGGTGACGATGGAACTATACCTCGAGATGTGCCGGCGCGTCTTCGGCGACTGGATATCGCTCGAGCTGATGTTCCAGTCGACTACGCGCATGAACGAACGGTTCGGCGGCGATAGGCCGAACGTGATGCAGATCCACTTTACCAACGGTGCGTTTGATCCGTGGCGCTATTTGAGCGTAGTGTCCGATCTGAATGCGTACGCACTAGCTGATGTGATTCCGGGCGAGCTGGCGGGCGCTGACCTGGGCGCCATCTCGGAGGAAAACGATTCCACCGAGCTGGTTGAGGTGAAGCGTCGTCTGAAGGAACTGCTGGAAAGCTATCTATTCCCGTTCAATCCACGATAAAGCGATAACGATAAGGCGTGTTTGGAAGATGTTCTTATAATAATATACAACGACGCAGTACTACGGGTAGGGGAAGGTATCGTGATTTATTTAAACATAGGCAATATAAAAAAAAGATTTCCACCTAAGCGTGAATCGGTTCATAATCCTCAAAGATCCACGTGTCGATGAGCGTTCGCGTGCGCTCCTTGGCCGCAATCAACTCCTCCGAATCGTTCTCGTAGTCGATCGAGTCCAGATCGGGTGACACGAACGTGTCCGGGATGAGTGTGGCCGGCGCTTTGGGATTGAGATCCTCGAGCGGACTGCTAACGCGGTACGGATCGATGCCACCGTTGGTGAAATGGGCCCGCTCGATCGCTGGCTGCAGCCCACCGAAGCGTGTGTTGGTCGATTTCAGCTGCTTGAAGATCACGTCCTCTGTAAGCCATTCGCCGAACGCACGTTGGCACACCTTCACGAAAAAGTCCGGCCCGATCATGTTACCAAACGGTTGCTCCTCCGACTCGGATGTCGTGGGGAAAAAGCCCTCCTCCGTGCACTGGAGATAGAGCCGTTGGCGGTGACCGGCCTGCAAGTTGGCAGCGTTAAAGTCCGTCTCGAGGTACCGCTCCATGTACCTGTCAAAGTTGAGGTGCACACACTGCTCGTACTGATGTTCGCGGGCAAACCAGTCAATCAGTGCGTTCAGGCTACTGTCCCGCTGCTGCTCCATCTCGGCGCACATTTCGCGGATCGAGTTGATGTTGCGCAGATGCAGCATCTCGAACTCGATGTCGTCCCGCAGACCGAGCAGGAATGCACGCACATCGAGATCGTTATCGGTGTCGAGCGGTTCGCATAGATGGAACTCGGTCGAGAGCAGCTCGGCTAGCCCGAGGTGTGCCATGTTCTGCGCCACGCGGAACCCACTCCAGATGGTGCTGTAGCACGCGTCGCTACCGTACTGGCGGATGCTTTCCCCGAGCGCTTCGTTGTAGCCGGCGAACGCAAAATCAGCCTCGATGGCACCACTCGACACCCAGACACCGTCCACAAGGTGAGGATACTTCTGGCGGAACCAGGTGGCTAGGGCACCACCGTAAGCCGTACCCATCAGGATGACTTTCGCGTTCGGGTTGTAGGTGTACGTTTCCTTTAGGTAGGTGATCCACTCGGCCAAATCGGCCAGCGCCTGGTCGGCATTGAGGAAATCCAGATTCTCCGTCTCTGCATTTCTGTACAAGTGCAGCAAACAACACAAACCAGGCCTTGAGACATTCGTACTGGTACGGGTGACTTTGCATACTTACTCTACCGGTCGGCTATATCCGAAGTATCTCAGCTCGTTCGCAAACAGATAAGCGCCCTCGAGATACGCAATATCGTAAAACAGTCCTTCGGTGATCCATCGCGTCTGGATCGGCTCGGCGGCACCGACCACAATGAAAATTGGTCCCCGGGCGTACGCGTGCTCATCGTTGATGTAGTAGCGCATGGCGAACTTGTCCTGATTGCGCGGGTTGAAATGATCGACACGTGTCTCGAACCATGACTCACGCAACATACCGTGCGCCACGTCACTACACCCAATGGCAAAGGCCACCAGGATCGCAAGAAATCGTTTCATTGTAGTATACACACCCGGACACACTTAACACAACCCAACGAAATACTTCCAGTCAGCACCGTAGGCCACCATGGACTCTACACCGATCGGGCTACGGTGCCCTGGGGGTAGCTTTTATACCCTCCTGCCTTAAACCTCGCAGATTATCGAATCTGGTCCTATCGCACGCTACCGATAATCCCTCGGGCGTATCTCAGTTTCAGCTCTCTTTTGCAGCACTTTTGAAGGGACTGTGGGACGTATTAGGGCATGAAACGCCCTGCCAGATGCATCTACCGATTCATTGTTAAGTGTGCGCATCGGTTGTTATTACAGCAGGATATGTAACAAACACACGAGTCCGCATGGAGTTCGTGAAGGTTCCCGTGAGCAATTCAATGTTAAACCCATTACTTCCGTCCGTGGTCAATCGAGTCTGGGGATAAATAATTCGGCCGAGATAACTGGTATTATCAAATTTGCCCACCTAACACGATTAACCGATATCTATTATCGGAGGTTGTATTGAGTTTACGATTGTAACACCAGCACGCGAATGGGCATTCAGTGTGCAATTGGTTTTTTTTTGTGATAACGTTCAGAGTTGGAACATTTGGTTTTGAGAAGTTATGAGGTAAGGTTAGCGTGAACAATGAGTTCAGTTTGTATGTATTGCAATTATCTAGAGAAATGCCAAATCTATACGTTCCAAAAAGGGACATCAGCGGCTGTTTGTACAGTTTGACGTCAGGCAGACTGTCTATGAAGCTAAGATTAGAAATCATTACGATAAGATCGATATTATATACGTAACAAATCTGTTGAAGGGAGGCAATTGGCGTGAAACGATAACTGATGCAATGATCTTCTCCTTCACATCTCTAATGTCTCTAATTCATACGAACCGTAGACACCTTTACCAGGTGTGTTGAGCATTGCATACCTTTAGGCGCTTTAAACATTATTGCAGTTTAGCGGTGCATAAATGGGACTTCAAACGAAGCGTAAACTTTGGGGTAAAATGGATTTCAGCCATACAATCAAATAATCTTTTGACGGGAAGTTTACTCTCTGTGATTTTGAAACCGCATACCTTTTTATTATTAAAAAACGGGTTTTTTAGGAAACTCAAAAAAATGGTTTCAATAAAAAAATTATTGCAGCACTATTTTGTAGCTTTTACAGTTTTGTAGACACATTCATTTCACAACAATAAAATGTTGCTTGGTTTGGACTACCAAACACAACCTTTTCCCTCGACGGAACAGAACAATAAATCTAGAGCATCAAATTCCTAAACATGAATTTCCCAAAATCGGTACGGTTATCGGTTGTTTCGTACCAGCGGTCATCTCCAATAACCCGATAACGATACCGACAATACAGCCCGCAATCCATGTCCACAATCCTATCTGCCGCCAAGCACAAGCAAAAAAGACCGCTCTGGACAACACTTTATAAGCAACCGTGCGTACGCCACCGAGCTGTATAACCTCCAACATGAGGCTGTTGAAAGTGATCCCCTTTGCGTTGCTGCTCGTAGCACTAGTGGCAGCGGTACCGACCCAAGAGCGGAGTACTCGGCTCCTAGGTACACTTCAGCGACACTTGGCTAGGCCAGCAATTCCAAAAGGTTTTGTGCCGCGTAACGAAAACACTACCGGAGGACGGTTCCGTACCAAGATCGATCACTTCAACCCACAGAACAGGGATACGTTTGAGTTTAGCTACTTTTCAAACAATGAGTTCTACCGGCCTGGTGGACCCATCTTCATTTTCGTCGGTGGCAACTTTGCCATGACGACGTACTACATCGAGCATGGGTTGCTGTATGACACGGCCGCCCGCGATGGCGCCTGGCTGTTCACGAACGAACATCGATACTATGGAGCGAGTACTCCGGTGCCGTAAGTAGATCTAGTCCGTTTGTAACTTAGGGTTCTTAAAACTTAGGGCAAGTAATAAATGATTTGTCTTTAGCGACTACTCAACGGAGAATCTGCGCTTCCTCAAGTCCGAGCAAGCACTAATGGATCTGATTGAGTGGATCGATTACCTGCGCAACACCGTAGTGGGTGATCCGAACGCGAAAGTCGTCCTGATGGGCACGGGATACGCTGGAGCATTGGCGACGTGGGCCCGCCAACGATTCCCCAGCATCATCGACGGTGCCTGGGGCGCAGGAGCGACCGTTCTGGCCAGTTTCGACTTCCAGGAGCATGCTGGAGATATTGGTGAACTGATTCGCCGTTTCGGTGGCAATGAGTGCTACAGCATGATCTGGGTTGCCTTCCGCACCGCCCAATATCTGATCGATGCGGGACTGGATCAAACGGTTACGAGCCTGCTAAACACCTGCGAGCCCATCGAGCCGGGTAAGCTGCTCGATGTGGAGACACTGTTCTACCACCTGAAGCTGGCCATCCAGGAAGCGATGCTGGGACAGCAAAGCACTGCCAAGATCCGGGATGTGTGTGAAGCCATGATGAACAGTACGGAGGAAACGGCCCTGCATGATCTTGCCGGTTGGCTGAACGTGTACTATGCAAACCTTCCCTGCAATCCGTTCGACTTCGATACAAACATGGAGGCGGCACAGGTGCTGCAGCCAGGTGCACCGGAAAATGCACTGCTGGGATTGCGCCAGACCCAGTACCAAGCATGCACTGAGTTCGGCTGGTTCCGGACGACGGACTTGGACGAGCAGCCGTTCGGTGATCGGGTGACGATGCACTTCTTCCTCTCCGCCTGCCGAGCCCTGTTCGGTGAGTGGGTCACCGATGCCGTCATCTACGAGGGTGTGCGGCTGACCAATCTGCACTACGGCGGACAGGATCCGCGCTCCACGAATGTGCTGTTTACGAATGGGGAGTTTGATCCGAACCGGCTGGTGTCGATCACGAGCTACATCAATCCGCTTAGCTATGCGTATGTGGTACCGAACGAGTTCCTGTACTCTGAAATTTACTCCATCGCGGAGGAGGACTCGACAGAGCTGGTTACGATTAAGCAAAGTATTCAGTCATTCATTGGCCTTTGGCTAGGCGATGGACTAACTCCCGTTTGAGCAGAATATCAGAGTAATAAAAAATGGAAATGGTAATGTTGAAATAAAACCCGATACTAAATCATTCTAATGAAGAGCTTGTTCTGATGAATAAAAGATAAAAAAATATTTCACCAAAGTGTAATGATCACCATGTTGTAACATGTCGTTGTATATAGTCGTTCAATCGCTTGTAAAAATACATTCAAAAACTACCAAACGATGTTCTGTAACGTACATCAACCCAAAATAAAGATAGATAAAAGGCCGCCATACACAGGGGCTGTTTCCAAAATTGTATTGCCTTGTTCGTATGTCCACAAGACTACCAGCGATAGAACAGCTTGTCTTCAATATTCTCCGTCCCGCGGGAGCGTAAAGTAACAACACATGATTTAGCTACGTTACAACTCTCTTATCAAGGGCTTGTTTTTTTTTTATTTTCAGTAACAGTTGGCTTACGATTTACCATCTCAAGGTCATCCTCCGTTGCGGAAGAAGCAGCTTCTAGTGCGAATTTCATCTAAAATCGGAACTACATGAATGGCACATATGTTACATTCACAACATGTCTGTGTTTAATTACAACTACAACGACGCGTTGCGTGCCGATGGTAAACCTCACATCTACTAATCATTCCATCCATTCCATCGTTCTGCGGCTGTGGGTATGATCGCGTACTTGCCGTCCCGTCGCCTGTTATCAGTGAGCATTGGAACCGCCAACGACGCAGTTGGCTTGGATTTGGGAATACAGTGTGTGATTGTTGATCGCGTAGTAATTCATTCAAAATGAGAAGGTTAATAAGGATCTGGAGTATAAAGAGTGGTGGTGAAAAGTATCGTTAAATGTATGTTTTCTGTTATTTCTTTTTCACAGATACATTCGACTGTTAGCGTTGCTAGCGCTCTGTTCAGTAGCTTCAGGCTACGTTTACCGGTGTGAGCCGGGAACCGAACCTACCGTGTGCAGCATTTGGAATCTGCAGTACGATTCGAAGGCTCTGGTGAAACATCCCGACAATCTGCCGTCTGTCCAGTATCCTTCCACCGTGCGCACGGTACGGCTCTTGTTCGAGAAGTACTACTACAACCGCCAGCAGCAACTGACTCGGTACGATACGACGCTGCACACAACAGTGCTACACAATCCGCCCAACTTGCAGATTTGCGATACCCGTTTGCGACAGCTGGTCATGCCACCCAGTCTCCAGGTCGGTTATCTTACCGACAACATGATCTCGACGATCGAAATCGAACCGGACAAGGCGTACGCAGTGCGCTACCTCGATCTATCACACAACAGCTTGAGGAACATTGCCAATCTGTCTGTGCTGGTGCAGCTACAAACGCTCAATCTAGAAGCAAATGGTATAACTACGCTCAACACGTCCGTGTTTACACGTATGGTAAACCTTACATATCTGTACCTTGGGGATAACAGCTTTAGTACGATCGATTTGCGCCCACTGCCGAAGGGACTGTCCGTGCTGTGGCTGCTACGGAACGATTTGCGCGAACTCAGCCTGACCGGTGTCTCGATGGGTGCGCTGCGCGAACTCGACCTGGAGGCAAATTCGCTCCAAACGCTCGATCTTGCTGCACTGTTTGCCGCCTTTCCGGCGCTCCAGGTGTTACCGATCGCGTACAACTCATTCCCCAAGGAGGAAGCGGAACGCATCATCGCGGATCTGAAGCGGCACAATGTGACCTACTCCGTTGGGATGGAGCGGATGTATCAGGAGGGTTGCGATTCGGACGAATACAGCGTGGACAGTCTGTGCTTTACCGAAACCCTGCTCGGTGCGCGATCGTTTTGGAAAGGCATCTTTCTGCTAGTGATGGCTGTGCTGGTGGTGTGTATGTTTGGGTTTAGCGTGCGCTGGATCTGGTACCAGATGCGCTACTGAGGGAGGCCTCACCAAGGGGCTATGTGTGTGTGTGTGTGTATGTGTAGTCTATTGTGATAGTGCAAAAGGGTGGCAAGGGTGAAGCTTACGTGTATATGGGTTGTGCTGATAAAATCAAGTGCAAACCGAAACCAGTGTTTAGAATTGAGGTTTCAGAATACATATTCGTATGTAAAGTGAATGCGTTCATTAAGCAAAACTGATTCAAGAATAATCGAATAAAATTATAACCATATTATAAAGAGTGACTAACTATAAAAATCTCGTACGATTTTCATACATTCATAATGAGCAGTAACAAGGAAGCGTACGTTTTGTTTATTGTCTATTGCGGTGTTTGAAATATGAGAAATCGCAGTACTGGAGTTATCAATCAATCAAGCGAATTGCATTCCTAAGCAAACCTTACAGATTAAAGTTCTACTAATGTAACTCTGCAAATCCTAGCGTTAATTAATGCGTTATGCTGTTTGCTTTCCGTTAAGCCAGTTTTGTAGAGAGGGAGAGAGAGATAATAGGTGTGACTTTTAGAGCAATTGTAGTTGTATACCTATAGGTTCTTGAATAGAGTGACCTCATAAAGAGGTTTTTTAGCGACGACCTTTTTGAATAGGGTGTATGAATAGATTAGGAAAGTGTATTGCTAAACTTGATAGGCAGACAAGTTGAATAAATGATGAGCGTATGAAAAAATGAAATTTATTGATTTATATCCCTACCTTCCTACCTGATATTGATTTACAGTCGTTGCCGCTAAATTTTGACTCTAACTCACCTATTTTTGTCTCAAAGGCACCTATTTTTGACAGCGTGTCACGATTTTTGCCTCGAAGGCATCAATTTTTGACAGTGCGCATCAATTTTTGCTTTATTTACAAAATTTTACGTAATTTCTGAAACTGTGTGTTCTGAAATGGTTGAAATTAAGTTAAGTAGTGAATAATTTTATTGATAGAATTTAAAATAAAACAAAAGTTTTGCCAATTTTGGAAGATTTAATGGAGTGAAAAATATTTGCCATGTATTTTCAGCCGTAAACAAAAGCTTTAAAATTTCTAAAATTTCATCATTTTTTCTCAAGAAACAATCAATTTACACAGTTTTTGTATTTTTAATTAGATGTGGAATAACAATTGTTCAAAATCTGCTTAAATACCCTGTAAAATTGTCATGATTCCTACAGGAGTCAAAAATTGATGACTTACAGACAAAAATAGGTGCGTTAGAGACAAAAATTGATGCGCACTGTCAAAAATTGATGCCTAAGAGGCAAAAATTGATGCGCACTGTCAAAAATTGATGCCTTAGGGCCAAAATTAGGTGGCAACGTCTGTATATCCAATTTATATAAAATTGATGTTTTAAGGAAATTTATAAAGGCTACAGGAGATGACAGGACAAGAATGGCGTATCAGGTCTGGCATATTTAGTTAGAATGAGTTGATGATGATGAATAGACTTACTTAATAGATAAGTGACATCATTGCTAAAGTAAAAAGTTGATATAGTCAAGCAATCATCACATATTTTGTGCAACATTTTTTGAACAATTTTGTTGAAATATTCAATACTATTTTAACCAAGTTGTGGCAAGGACAATCAAAGTTTTTATTAAAAACCTCACAATAAGGCTAAGCATTGCTTCAAATCACATTAGCCCACTATGGTTCATTTCTGTTAGTTTGCACAGAAAAATTAGCCATATGATAACGCTTCCACAGTACTGTACCACCATACGCAATTCCACCCAGCAGCGCCACCAATCCAACGAACAGCATTATCAACTCTAACCAATCCGTCCACTTCATTAGGAAAAAGTCGCTTGCCATGCACACTCCCCGATAGTGCACTTCATGCTCGCCACACTGCATATCGCTCGATACCTCCATATTGTAGTACGCAATATTTCGCCGGTTCAGCTCATCCAGGATGGCGTTCAGTACGGGCTGCTTCAGCGGATTTCGACCGATCGAAAAGAGTCGCAGCTTTGGTGCGGTTTGAACGAGCGCATTAACGTTCAGTTCTTTTAGCTCGTTGTGCTCGAGGTTAAGGTCCTCCAGCAGTGGTAAACGAGCCACTTCCGAGGTAGGAAACTCCTTTAGCCCGTTCACATCGAGCCTTAGCAGGGTAAGACTCATGGGGAGCTGCTCCAAGTTGATCTGCTTTAGATTATTACTGGCAAGTGTTAGATGTGCGAGACGGTTCAAATTCTCGAACATGTTCTGCGGAATGGTTTCAACTACGCAGCTCGACAGATGTAACGTCTCCAGATTCACTAGCCGACTAATGTTCTCGAGCGCTTGTGGATGTTTTAGGCGGTAGTTGTAATTTAGGTCCAGGTACCGTAAGGCGTAAGATTGATTCGGCGGCACCAACACTTCGGCGATGGCGTTGGAAGAAAAATCAGCATAGGCTAGGTTCGGTGCAATTTCTACTGCTCTCGTGGAACTAGATCTCAACTCGATGGCTTCAGGTGAGTTTAGTTGCAGATGTAGGACGCGATCGTACATTTGAATTTCGTTATCGCTGCCGTGAACATCACTGAACGGCTCGATAAATCGAATCGCCTTTACGTCGACAGGAAGCTCAAACACGGGAATGTCTTTGCCAGGTGTGTAGTCGAAGGTTGAAAGGATGCAGACGAACAGTTCCGAGCCGGCAAGACAGCGTCGGCTTAGTGCTGCTTCGTTCGCCACAACGTAAACGATCAGGATTAGTAGTATGCTGCGGGAATGCGTTTGAACGAACGAAAGGAAATAAGTCCTTTAATAACGATTATGAAGGCTTTGACCAAATTACCTCGAAATACGATCCATGATCTGCGTCGATGCGTTGTGTCGTAGCAAAGTGTGGAACAATACTGGATGACTATCCGTTTCTGATCAGCGCCAAGAAACGACTGGATACGCGTACGTCATATCCTATTTCAGTGGCAGCTCATTTCCGTTGTTCTGAGTATGATATTGGGTATGTGCGTGTATGTGTGTAGTTATGTTTACGATTGATGCGCCACATTGATAACAAAGTATGCCGAGGACCATGTGCAAGCGATTTTTTTTTTCTTCTAACTGATCCCTCAACCCTTTCTCCAAGGCTTTCTTATCCAGCTCAAAAACCTTCATTGTCAAGGGTAAGATCGCTGCAGTTCACCATCATCTACAGCAGAGATGTCAAACATACGGTCCGATGCGTGATAGTATATCTGGAAACTCATATTTATTTTAATTATTGAATCTTTCAGTCACGAATGAAGGAAGAAATCCCACTTATTTGTACAAATGTACAATGATGTAAAGTTGGACAATACTGCAGGTCCGTACTAATGAATTAAGTACATTAATAAATGGGCGATCCCGTGCTACAGTCGTCAATTCGTACGTAATAACATGCACGTCAACTCGAACGACTCAATAACATGCCCGTCATGGGTTCAATCCTAGAATCGGCAAGGATTAACTATCCGGCTGCGTGGTAATGAATAAGCCCCGAAAGCCTGTATAGGCTGGCATGTCCGCGTAGGACGTTACGCCAAATAGAAGAAGAAGAACATGCCCGTAATGGGTTCACGCCTCATATGGAACGTCCACCGAGAGCGAGAACTGACTATTGTGGTTGTGAGGTACTCCATAAGTCTCGAAAACCTCCAGATGCCGGAATTTTCGCGTAGGTCGTAGGATACGCCAGATAGTACAAGAAATAAATAAATAAATAAATAAATAAATAAATAAATTATTAAATTAATAAATAAATAAATAAATAAATAAATAAATAAATAAATAGATAAATAAATTGATAAATAAAGAAATTTAAATAAATAAGCAAATAAATATATACCGAAATACATAAATAAGTCAATAAATAAACATTCATCAAATAGATTTGAACAAGAAATCAGAGCATATCCAAAACAATTATTTCTTCATAAGAAATAAGCATATAAAATATATCCAAAAGGGATTAACAAATATACTCACAGTTTTCAAAACGGTTTAAAGTGTTTTCTATGACACAATGATGAATTTCCACAGCACCGATAGAAATTTATGTAAATGTAAATTTCAATAAACCAGAGTTAAACAAGCTCAATCAAGTTTAATTCTTTCCTTACATTGTTCCTAATTTTTAAATGTATTTGGCATCATTTTGGTCTGCTTACTCAAATGAGTTTGACATCGCTGATTTACATCAAAAGGCAAGCAATTTGTGCGCTATTTCTCCTCCGTAAAAGAATTATGTTCAAGTTCATAGAGAAGCAAGCCCCTAGCACGAATACTGATAGCACATTTCACTGGATATGAACGTCAGAAGAAATAAAAGATGTGTGTGCAAGGCACCCAACAGTTAATGATAAGCTGCTGTTCTGCCTTTTAGGACGGTTGGAGAGTTAAGGGTTTTTTCTGAGGGATTGTCGGCACATTTTGCAAAGCTCGACCAATAGTTACCAGTGAGCTGTGAACCGTGAATGGGTCTGCTTTCCAAACATGATGGCAATCACTGTCGCCACTTCAGAGTGTGTTTTTGTGTAAGTACCTTTAAAAGTTTTATATCTCTTGCGAGTATTTGAAATGGCTAAATATGAATCTTCGTTGCAGCTTCCTGTTGTTCCTACAGCATCTTCCGGCTGGCTCCGGCAACTTTACGAACACACTGTGGGCGCATCAGTGTGATCCCGGGTCGGAAATATTTGCCTGCACCGTACCCAACTTTTTCTACAAACCAAACCACAACCATTCGACACTGGTAGCGCCCGGAACGGTACGCAAAGTGAGGCTTGCCTATCCGAGGGATAAAATTCTTCTGCGCGACAATATCGTTGCGTACGATGCCGTGCTTCACGAGATCCTAAAGCGCCCACGAGCAGTTCAAATCGAAAATGTCATCATCAAGACAGTAGACCTACCGCTCGACCTCGAGTATGCGGATTTTAGTAGCAATCTGATTGCAACCGTGTCCGCACCGGAAGTGAACGGTTCCGAGTATGCGCTACGCTATCTGGACCTGCAGTACAATCGGTTGACAGCGATCGATAGTTTGCGTACGCTGGTGCATCTCGAAACGCTACTGCTTGCCCACAACCGCATCGTTGTGGTGGACGGTTCGGTGTTGAAGGGTTTCCCCAAACTGTCCGGCCTTCATCTGGGTGCCAATCAGCTGGAGGAGTTTCCGTACGCCGATCTGCCCGCCACGCTCGAGTGGCTCGTTTTGTGCCGGAATGATTTTGCTAATGTACTGGAGTTTACGGGCATGTATGCGCCTGCGCTGAAGTTGTTGAACCTGCAGGACAATTTCCTGAACAGCTTGAACATTGACTCGCTGCTGGCGGCCGCTCCCAACCTGAAGGAGTTGTTGCTGCGGAATGATTTCATCGCTATCGATGGTGCCAGCGAAATTGAGCATAAGCTGCAGGAAGCGGGCATAGCGCATGATAAACTAGCGCACAGCGACCAAGAATCGGACTATGATGAGGAGGACGGAGATGGTGACTCGTACCATCATACGAACCAGAAGCACCAAGCACGGGAGTACATTTTTTCTGGCCTGCTAGCGTTGATGAACGTGTGCGTGATGGCGTGGGGAGGTTTTCGCCTGTACAAGGCGTTGCACAGTGACAAGTGAACGCATAAAGCAAAATGTCAGCAAAATGTTAGCAGCTAGGTTTACACACTCAAACAAATCATAAGTCCATCAATTTTTTTATATCCACAATCACATTTTATAATCGATCGATTACACTTACTTAAGACAAAATACGTTACAATATGTATATGTATCTTACATATTGTATCACCACAACAAATAACAAAAAAATACACCTTTTAAACCATCCACGGAACCCAGTCATGTGCAGTGTGCTTGTCTTGAATGGGGAGGAAGGTGGGTTCGCACCACCGTTCGCATCGATCGCATATTTGGTCGTTAAACATTGCAGTTTTATTTTCGCCCTATCCTATCTATTAGTCATGCCAGAATGCTACGTTGCTGGAGCTTGGCGCTGTCTACTTAACGGGCCCTCCTTAGGACCACCGACGGGACCACCACCCCCGATCGCTTCCGTCACGGATCGCAGCTGTCCAAAATCGAACCGGGTCGTCTTTTTGGGCTCTTCCGTCCGTCCCGCGCTCGTCGCATACTCGCTGATCGTGACGGCGATCGGTTTTTGGGATTTCTTCATCGTTGGCGGCCCGGTTGCCTGCGGGCAGAAGTAGTACGAAGGGGGCCGTACCGGTGGTTGTTGCGGATTGTTCAGCTTGAACGATTCGATCGATTCCAGCTCGGCACTGTCGCCGCTTGCCTTGGCCATTTCTGACGCCGCCACTCGTCCCATCGTGCCTTTGGGCGATTTCCTTGCCCCATTTGCACCGTTGACTGCGTCCTGGATCGGCTGACCGTGGTCCGCATCATTCGTTTTGGGGGGCTGTTTCTAAAACAGGGGAAATTGGAAAGAAAATAAATTGCGTTAAATAAAGAAAGAGACAGCCATTGCACAAACACACACACATACCTTTAGTTCCGCGTTGTCGAATCCATTCTTGAACATACGTTTGTGCACCGCCCGGAACTCGTCCATCAGGGCGGTGTGCCGTTCGTCCGAAATGGCCATCGTTACCGGGCGCAAACGGACGTTCTTTTCCTTCAGCCGATTCTCGAGCTCAGTGAGGGCGGCGGCCGGCCCGGTGGCCGGGTCCGTCGCGCCGCCGCCCGCCGGTGCCGCTTTCTTCTGTGCCCGGCGCCGCAGCTCGTCCGATATTGCGTTGCTCAGGCTGTGATGGGCCGCAGCGGCGGACGCTTGTTCTTGCGCTAGCGTCGTGCTGGACGATGCCGCTGCTGCATTCGTCACCGACTGGCAACTGGATGTCGTGACGGTGTCGGCGAACAGGGGCGGAGGCGGTGGAATGATCGTACCCGCTGCTGCAGCTCCATGGCCCGTCTCGTCGTCCACCATCGAGCCGGCCGATGCGCTCCGGTGCACCTCGACAATGATCGTTTTCGTTTCACTCTGTTTCGCTTCAGGGTTCACGATTGCGCCCCGCTCGGAGAACTCGATGATGGTGGTGTTCTTCCTGCGTGTCGCCCCTCCAGCCAGTGTGCCCCTCGGGGTCAGTTGTTGTTGCTGCTGCTGCTGCTGCTGCTGAACCTGTTGTTCATCCTGATGATGGAGTTGTTGTTGGGGTTGAGGCGGCGGTGGAGGTGGGACGCCCGATTTGCTATCGCTGGCTGGTGGCATTTCCGGTACTGTTGCGACCGGTGCCGCTGCCAGCCGACGGCGATCGTGCGTGATCGACTCCTCCCGCACGATGCTTAGCCGCTTGGACGTCTGGTCACCCCAGCACGGACTCTGGTCACCGTTGACACTGCTCGCCGAGCTGTTGTAGCCGCTCGATTCGCCCGGGAACAGATCCAACCCGGCACTGGGGCGCACCACCAGCTCGAGCACGTGCGATGACTTCATCACGGCCACCGCCTCGCCGAACGTGGCCTCGGCAAAGCTGTGCCCATTGCAGGACAGAATCTGATCGCCGGGCCGTAAGCCGGCCTCCCGCGCCACGCCTCCCTCCTTGGTGAACTGGACAAATATGCCCGGCTTCCAGTCGGGACCCTTGCAAATGCCGCAGCCCAGCTTGGTGCGGGGTGCCACCGAGAGGATCACCTTCACATCGCGCCCACCGCACGGTTCCTCCAGCAGCAGCGCGTCCTGCTTGTCGCGCGACATTCCAAACGACACCACGTGCCAGGTTAGCGGGTCGGCTGTACGTCTACAAGTTAAAACGATATGATTAGCGGCTTTTTAGCGGGAATGTTTATGTTAGACAGATTGTAACGATTGCACTTACTCTTTGATCGGTAGGATGCCGAGCCCGCGCACCTTCATGATCAGTCGCTCCTGATTGGCAATGAATTGGGCCAGCTCGCGATGTACTGCATCCTCCACCTGATACCCATTGACGCGTATGATCTGATCTCCTACCTAAGAAGCGTCGTGTTTTGGTTTTTATTTACCGCTCTTGCACTTATTACACTTTCTCTCTCTCCCGCCGACACTGTTTCCTTACCTTCAATCCCTGCCGATCAGCTTCAGAATCACGCTCTATAGCGGACACGAAGAACCCGGTGCCGTACTCCAACCCGCCGCGTATGGAAAAGCCAAAGTTGCTGCCCGTGATCGGTAGGTTCCGATGACTGTAGCCATGGTGGGGCCGTACCAGACGCACCGTACGCACCCGTGCCTGCTGCCCAGCGTCCATCGCTCCTTCGCCGAGCGATTTGTGCAGCGGTAGGGATTTTTCACGTGCCCCATGTCGCGATTTACTTGGTCGAAAGGTGGCGGGAGTCGCGATGGAGGTAGCTGCACTAGTCGCCGATCGTGTGTTACAGTAGTCGACCATTGCGGGACCGCGGGATCGATCCGGACCGCGATTGTAGGGCCGTCCAATCTGCACAGCCGAAACGAAGACGGGCAAACACCTAGCGGGAAAGAAAAGAAACGACGAAACAGGCGATCAGTGACCGATTAAGCGTAGCAGGAAGCGCGTTGGTGGATAGCCTAAAAATTGGAGCCTAAAACCGGTTGCGCCATCGATGGGAAAATGACGGTTGCTAACCTCCGATTAATTTCACACTCCAACCTTGCAGCAGCTCGTCTACCCAACTCCACTTTGTTCGACGTGAAGATTTGTGGTTTTGAACTAATAACACTGCCCACACTGGGAGCGGGTTTGGATGGGTGTGTTAGTAGTGGCACCGACTTGAGCCTTGCTCGTGAGCCGACACTGTCTCGACACGAGCTCGATGCTCTCTAATTATCTCACCTTTTTGCGCACTTACATCACACTCCCCCTGAAGGGGGTGGGAGGGGAAAGGTTGGCTTATTTCACCTAGGGGGGTGTTTGCTGTTTTTGCTCCGAAAGACAGACACCAAAAAAAAAAAACGAAGAAATGCAACAAAGGAAGGGAAGCAGAAAAAAGCGCCACCCAATACCCAGGCACCCTCGATATGATTAGGCCCACACAGCCTCCCACTCTTTCTCTCTTTCTCTCTGCCCCAAGGCAGTGTTGTTGAGGGGTTGAATTCTGGGATCTTC
The DNA here is from genome assembly GCF_943734735.2 of Anopheles gambiae. Lineage (NCBI taxonomy): Eukaryota > Metazoa > Arthropoda > Insecta > Diptera > Culicidae > Anopheles > Anopheles gambiae. Next base: position 46,839,749 of record NC_064601.1, read on the forward strand.
ACAGGCTTCTACGCGGCTTCATCGATGTGCAATGAAGAAGCGGCACCCCACAATCCCGAGGGGAGGGATTCACAATCGAGGATGATGTGATGAGAAGTGTCCACTGTTAGTGCCCTCTCCCATCCTCCACGCGGCCAGACATGCCCCATCATGTGGATCGCGTAATCGCGTGAGAATTGCGCATCGCCCCAGCAGCGCACTACAGGCGAAAGGGGATCCCGAAGGGCGAGGAAGAGGCCAGGAGTGCGAGGGGTGTGATAGAGGCGTGAAGATCGAGAGCCATCACCGGTGTCTAATGTACTACCTGAAGACGCATAGAGAGTTATGCACAAAATTAACCCCACTGGCCGAGGTTACGGTAAGTAGCCTGGTTCTGGGAACAGCGGTAGCTTTTTGTCGGTGGATGCTGCAATGTCTCAAGGCAGGGGGCCACTTCGTCCACTCTAAACGTCCAAGAGCTTCCATGATGATGATCTCATGTGATCGGCTTGTGCCGATTTTGGTGCTCCAAGGGTATTGGGAAAGCGTTAAATGAGGATTTGTGTGAAGATGAGAAAAAAACACCAACAAAAAGAACATCAAGATGAGCGCAAGAAACAATAGAAAAAATAATAAAAAGTCTGTTGTGTTTTCAACCTCCACAACAAAATTCCAAAAATCAAACCTCTCCTCCCTATTACCCTACTTTTAGAAGGCAAAGGGTGGTGGTTGCTGCTACCCCCAAAGCACAATGGCTCGCCGATCGCATTAGGTACGCCTTCGATCGGACGGAAAACAGCATCGGTCGGTTCCGGTTGGGCAACCTTTTTTTCCCTCTTTCCTTCTTCTTACCGAACCCTTTCGCACCCCGATTATGTCAACCTTTTCAGGGGCTCTATTCGGGGCTGGATCAAACTTGGGGCACGGTGCGGTTTGAGGGCAGCAGAAAGGGAGAAATCCGGTGCAGCGATCGAGATCGATCCGCCCGAGGCCCCGGCAGTAGCATTAACGGTCCATTAATCATTCTCCTCTTTCGCTGGGCGCAAATGAACCGGCTAATCGATCGGTTCCTCTGACCGAGAGCCTGTTCGGACCTTTCCTACTGCCGTCCTACAGGTCGGCACAGTCGCTGTAGTCTGACCTAATGAACCTTATGGTGTGTGTGCTGGTATGTGATGGAGCGAGACAGCAACAAGGGAAAGACGTAAATAAGCAGGAGAAGCCCTTTTGGGAGAAGGCTGGGTATACTTTCTTCAGCTTTGCCGCTTGCCGGGCGCTTTCGGACCAAGCGATCGATGACGATTAAGGAGAGATTTTAGGAGCATTAAAATTTAGTGTTATTTGTTTGGGGAAGTGAAATATAGAGCGATTCCTGAATAGTGGTGGATTTTTGTTTTTGTTTTTTATCCTAAGGGAAATTAATGCACACCGGAGATTTGCTGGAAGAAATGGCCTCATTTACTGGAACCAGTTTTTTTGTCTTGCATAATATAAAATCAAATTAAAGCGACCACCTGGTTTCGTTCCAGCTGCTTTGGTTCGATGTTATGATTAGATTTGTTTGGTTTGGAATTAAATCGCGGTTTTAGGGAACGTAGAAAAGCGTCAAAGTAAAAGTCAACAGAAAAACACTTTCCCACTACACATCAGCATTATTCATTATTTCATAGAAATATTTAAGAGTATGTGTATGGATGGAATGCGAATTACCGACATATTGCATACTGACATTTTATTAAATTGAGAGTTTCTCAATTTCAAACTTTTCAAAAGAGACTTTTTTCAAACTTTAATGAATAATTAAAAAAATTATCTTTTTGCTGTGTTACGTCAGTTGAGCGCGGTTGTACCGGACTATAAAGACGTACTATACTTATTGGACTATTTAGTACAAAGCAACCGCCAAAGTAAGGACTAGCTTGATCGCCTGTATCGAAGTGAGAGAGTGTTTAATCAAATTTCTTATAAACTAACAAAAACTACAGTAGAACGTCTATTATCCGGGCATCTCGGGACCGGGCGGTCAAATTCATATAAAAATTATAAAATTTACTGGTTTTACTAAGAATTCACCTTACACCAATCGATTTATCACTGATAGAATCAAAAACAATAGATTTAAAAAATGTACATTATCAAAAACTGAAGTTAAAAAATATCACTAGACTCTAGATAGCTCCACAACAAATGTTTTTTTGAAGCTGACCATCGCCGAAAATGTTCGCCACGATTGGCCAACTATCAAATTCATGCGCACGGTTAAGCCGTCCGCCGTTTAATCCGTTCCAGGATAATCGACATTCTACTGTATAGTAAAATTAAAGAAAAAATAAGAAAAGAGAAAAGCGGAAAGTGAAAATATACTGGAAATAACGGTTGTCTGGAGTGAGAAATGAAATCAAATAAATTCAAGATCCGCATATCACATATCACATAACGGATCATTTGTGCCGATTTACGTACTTCGTTTAGGAAGGACTAGCGGAGGACGATGTCTTAATAGACGGAAACGGACATGGAAGTTGATAGCAGAAAGGAGAGTAAAATAGAGGCAGAATTAAGGATTGGGGCGTAATTGCAACGTACTTCGAGAGACTCGAGCTCAAATCCTAGGCGGACATGATAGGGAGGGATTTTCCGGAGAGCTTGATAACATTGAACTTCTTTTCAAATATTCCATTTTGAATGCCTTGGTACTAAAAACTGAACATTGCTTCCATGGACGACTGTGTCTACGTTACTGACATTACTTCAGAAGATCTTAGAATTCTTTGCAAAGATAAGAAAGTGCTTTGATTTAAAAATTGCAAGAAATAGTGACTTTGGAGGGTTGATCTCTGTCGGGATTATTATATCCATGCTTAGATTCATTAATTAGCATTTCCATTTTCTATAATTACAGACAAATGATCTCTGTCGGGATTATTATATCCATGCTTAGATTCATTAATTAGCATTTCCATTTTCTATAATTACAGACAAATGATTCATTTAAATAATGAAAACATTACATAACGAATTCCCCATAAACTATCAAATTGGATTTATACATCTATCATTCATCTATAACTCGTTACTAACGAATGTAATTTCCTCTGAGCTCTGCACTGGGAGTGTAGCGCTAATGATATCATTTGAATGGAGAATCAACATACATCAAAATAAATTTTCATCACATAACCATCTCACACATCATTGAATAATTTTAATAACGCGTACCTTTACAATCAATGCGCTCAACTCTTGAATACACTTACTGGCTTTCCCAAACGGCGAAGTAAAGAGCGACAGTGACTTAATGCATTAATGCATCGCCCAAAACACAACCATTCCCACTGGCGTCACACGCGTCTCCAGAATATTATCCAACATGTGGCCGCACGCCGAACCGGTCCGCGTTACGAAATGCCAGTTCGCTCGAGATCAGCTGTTTTGCCGCCGAGATCCCCCAACTACCCCGTCCCATCAAGAAGTCCCTACCAGCTGCAACTTGAGCTATTTTTTCTACGTTTTCTTTACCTTGCCGCGAAACCCTGCGCCGAGTGGCTATGACCTTACGGGAGCTTTTCCCTCCATAGGGGCGCCCGTTGTTTTGTGTGCGGTAAACCCGGAGCAGTTCGGAGTGAGGTCGAGTAAATGTTACCCATGCGTATACGTACAACTGTAAAAACCGCAAACTTTCTTCCGCAAACGGAACGCAAACAGCGGGAAGGGTGTGGTTTTGAAGGGAGAAGGCAAGATTTTTCTTACCCCACCGTTCTCCGCAGCACGAGGGTCAAACGGAGGTTATGCGCTGGGCCGAAACCTGCCACAGGAGAAAATTGCCCCCGCTGTTCCCTCTGCACAGCCTTCTGCTTCTGTCAACTCTCTGCTGGCCCAAGCCGAAAGCTATTTTAAAAGCTTCTTTTGTTCAACTGTTTTAAGATAGCACCAGTAAGGGAAATTGTTCTAACGCACGAATTGGGGGCGAAATGCTTTGGCCACCCCAAATGGCACACCATCCTTCGTTCGTTCTATCTTTCCCTACCCACCGGGAGTTTTAACATGCGGGTTAAAGTAAACTAAAGCACCAGCAATAGCCACAAAAAAGCGCTCACACTTAACAGAACAGTTCGGTGGACCGCTCGGGCCAACATAAAGTGAGGCTATGGGCAAGGGCGAACTGGCGTATGATCGTTCCCTGGGGCTGTTTAGTGGTGAGTGCATAAAATTTGCGTAATAAGCAGCAGCTGCAAAAGCCAGAAAAGCCTCAGGGTAATCACCCCTTCCCATCACCCTCACTCAAGACCCCCGCCCCTCGCCCCCTTGTTGTAATGCGGTTTGTTTAGCTTTGCTTTTATTATTGTTTGCATTCCTTCAATATACTTTTGTTTCGTTTCGCGAGCGTACACTTTTCGCATTCTATCTCAACCGTGCTCAAAGCGGCAGGGTTTGAAATGCATCGAGAGTACACTTTGGAGATATGCGGGGGATTTGGCGAGACTGAGCTACCACACCGTGGTACCGATACCTAACGCTAGAGGGGCTGCTTTCGACTTGTTTCCCAGCCGGCCCAGCAGCGTTTGCCTTCCTGTCCCGGTGTGGGTGGTGGTTTTGTATGGTAAAAAAAAACTATTTTTTCCATCGGCATTAGTAGCTGCCCCTCAGCCGCCTCCTTTGCAGGGCAATGTATTGTTTATTGCCTCGGCGTATTGTGCAGTTTGGTGGACGGCAGAAAGTGTCGACTGATTTTCACAGCTAATTGAAAAGCAATGAGAGGAAACCCCCGCACTACTCACATAATGGTTAGGCTAATAAAATCGGAAAAATGCTCGTGATCTTGATAAGCCAGTCCCCCCCCCCCCCCCCGGTTAGTGTGCACTTAATTGATGTTAATCCAGACGGGCCAGACTGTATTGCCCGTGGGAGATTGATTTGTGCGTGCAAAAGAAATCAGAATTTTGTTTACGAATAGATCGTGTAACAATAATGAACAGGCAACAAAAGAAATGGTATAATGGTTATAATGGTGAATAATGGTTAACAAATTGAATATTTATTAACAATATTGTATATCAGACTAACAAATCAGCGCGTTATAAGTATAACTACGCATAAATAATGTTACTGTAAGATAAATTTGTACTAGTAAAAACCAATGTAATTCTTTCGAATGACTAATTGTATCTTGACAACTAGATTGAAATACTGAGATATAAAGATACATGCATCTTTGAAGACCTTTAAATATTTATTTTATATACATTTAAAACGGGGTGACAGGAATGACCTAAACAAAACGATCACATGAAAACGTTTTAAAATACACCTTTATCGCACGTAAAACTACTGTTTGCATTTTTTTGCGTTTTAGTTTTGTTGTGTTTGTCACAATCACAGTCACACATTTTTGTCAAAATATTGTTTTCGCTGAAATTATTATTAGTTTTAGTAAACCTCACAATGTAATGTTTTAATGTTGCACATTTATGAGCACACAACGAACAATCTTTTTTTTCATATAAAGTATAGTGTTAACTTCATGTTTACAGACAAATGATTCTTTTTTGAGCAGCGTATCAACTTTATTAAAGTACAATAAAATAAAATAAAATAAAGAAATAAAAAAAAACCAGTTGGAAATAGGTACAATATCTATTATCTATCCGTTTCCTGAAACATTAATACGCAATTGCCTGATCATTTGCCACGAAGGCTCGCTCTTCCATAAATTTAGTGAGTGCCGCTTCGAATAAATCGTAGAATGCAAAAACTAAAGCCTTATAGAAACTCCTAGTATGAATACGAAGTAACTTTAGTATTAGTAATAAGTAGTAAGTAGTAATAAGTAGTAAGTAATAAGTACTCAGAGTTTAAGAAAGGGAAATGCAGGATTTCATTTTCAGAAATACTGATAGCAATGTTCATCAGAATATGGCTTACAGTCTTTGCCACCTAATTTTAGCTCTAAGGCATCAATTTTTGACAGTGCGCATCAATTTTTGACTCTAACGCACCTATTTTTGTCTGTCTGTCATCAAGTTTTGACTCTTGATGGAATCATGACCATTTTACAAGGTATTTAAGCAGATTTTTAACAATTGTTATTCCACATCTCATAAAAAAATACAAAAACTGTGTAAATTGATTGTTTCTTGAGAAAAAATGATGAAATTTAAGAAATTCTAAAGCTTTTGTTTACGGCTGAAAATACATGGCAAATATTTTTCACTCCATTAAATCTTCTAAAATTGGCAAAACTTTTGTTTTATTTTAAATTCTATCAATAAAATTATTCACTACTTAACTTAATTTCAACCATTTCAGAACACACAGTTTCAGAAATTACGTAAAATTGATGCCTTCGAGGAAAAACTCGTGACACGCCGTCAAAAATTGGTGGCTTCGAGACAAAAATAGGTTAGTTAGAGTAAAAATTTAACGGCAACGACTGTAACGTACACCAAGATACACCAGAAAGGATATTTTATTCCTCCACTATTTCTAATGTTAAACATATTGATATAATAATAAAATGTATTTAATTTATTATTTCAATGTGTTTCAAAGTCTGAATAGTTGGGAAATTGAATTTCCTTTTTTGCGTACGATAAGCCATATTATGATACATATATAGTTAAATATAGCAAAATAAACACAAAATTCACGATCAATTTCACTGGAGCTGTAATCTGGGCTTAACATAGCATAGTTCATAGCTTGTTTCACTGATGTTTCTCTCTACGCAGGTTTTAAAGTCTGTAGGCGGTAGGTTCATGACTTGCACGTACCTTTATTTTAAGTTATTTTATTAAATCTGTTAAATAACCACTAATACCATGAATACTAGAAATAAAATGTAATTGATTGAATGCTGTTTTTCACCGGTTGTTTGTTTAATAATCACGACAACTTATTTATGTTCGTAAATACACTGTCGAAAATATTGAACAATGTAAGTTGTAAGACTTAAGATCAAATTAGCTCTACAATCGTAATTGTATATTGCTAAATTATATAAATTTATATTGCTCCCAATTTTTTACCATTTTGACAGAAATCATGCTGAAAATGGTTATGAAATAAGTTGTAACACCACCAGATTGGATGCTACTTTATCGAATTATTTAATATTTACGTTTATTCATTATGTACGAGCAGTGTCGATCTTTTCCGTAGTGCCCGTCTTTATCTACCTTCCCCTAATGAACTGTTGATAGCAGTGAGAATATTAGAGCAACTTCCCTGTTTTTGTAATAATGTTACAAGCGTAACAACACAACTGTTTCTAAAAAAAGCTTCAACTACGATCGGCAGATTAGTTATCGTTGCTAATACCATCCAGGAAGCTACTAGCCAACTCATTATACCATACGGGAAGCTACGCTGTCCCAGAAATCAAATGGTTCTATTGAACGATATTTTTTTTAATCACAACGGCCCGGGAAATCATTGCAATTCGCAATGATCATTGACGTCAGATCTGATTCTAATCAAACCCTACTACACAACTTGGATCGTATTGCTGATGTAAAGCAACAACAACTGCCAATGGAATTCATCAATCTATTGCAAAATCCATGTATCCCGTCGTGATCGTCCGTTGTTCCTGCCGGTTGTTGGTGCTCGCTTCCCAGCGACCCTGTTTTCGCGCCTCCTTTGTCTACACCGAAGCGAATAATGCTCCAATACACCCGGAACCATGGCAAATTGCGTGCCACTTTGGCTGTGGAGCAGAGCGACCATAACACATTACCATAGTACCAGCTCACCGGGAGTGAAACATTTGCATACTCTCAATGTCACACCGCGACGAATGCGTGCGCTGCCCCGTGGCTGCGATGTGCGCAAAATCATCGCACTATTCTACCCCTTTTCCATCGAGTGGGAAACTGTTGACGGACTTGTGTTCGTTCTGGAAAATGCAACCGCACTGCGAACAATCGGACCGGAGATGGGCAAGGGAACGTCGAATTAAAGCGATGCTCGCGCCGCGCCGCTTTGTGAATGGTTGCGGTTTTGGATGTGTCTCTTCGGGCCCGTGTACCGGTGCGGTGTTTCGCTACGCTTTGCCCAGCTACCCCGTCCAATGTGGCTGACTGTGCGATGGGAAAATTCGCCCGAAGGACACTCTCGGACACATCGTTCAGCGATCAAGATCTGTTGTGGCTTCGAGAAAAAAAATAAATGCCTACAAATGCTTACAAAAAAATGCCACGGACAGCTACGAATGAGGATGTTTCGTGCTGACTTCTCGAGGGAACGAGAATAAAACATCTTGGCAAGATGAGTATCGTACTCAACAACAGATCGTTCGTGTGCGAACCCTTAGGCCATCTCGCATCTCATCGTTATGTGAGTTCCGCTTGTTTGCTTTTAATTAAGTTTTTAAATCTAGCGCTAATTAGATTTCACAATAAAAGAAAAATGTAAAAATCATCATAAATAAGAAATAATCATTACCGACTCAAGCAAAATAGCTAACCATCGATGAGACAGAAGTATTCGCGTGTTGAATGCACAGATCAGCGACCCATTTGTGAGACCACTCGTGTCCGATGGCTTTCACCCGACGCGAGTAGCAGCTGAAGATGCTGCAATAAGCGTAACTCGCACTTGACGTGTGTGTGTGTGTGTGTGTGTGTTGTTTATTCACGTTTTACCGGATTTAATCTTCCTTTCCATCACCTTTCCACTTTCACCCTCTCTGTCTCTCTACCACTCCCTTTCTTCGATCGTGCAGTAATCCTTGGTCCTAATAGCCATCTCTTGGAGGCATTTTGTTTGTTCACACATGAAGATGCGCACGATCGCAGCACTCGGGTGGGGAGTATTTCTGTGTCAGCGTTTCGGTGGTGAGATTCAGGTTGGGTGGCCCAAAACATTTACCATCACCGTGGTGCTACGGAACGAACAAAGCAAGGAAGAAGGTGGAGCAGGAGGTCATCTTAGCGCGATGGATAATTATAATGCCACCGCGGCAAGGAAACGCTCATCAAGTCATGTATGAAAGGAATGAAACCGAACAAAAACAAGGCCATCATCTGGCGCGTGATTATGTATATGTGTTTGTGTGTGCGTGTTAGTGCACATTGCGAGCCCTGTCATAAGGCAGCAGTTGCGGAGGGCTTGCTGAAGTGCAGATCATCATCATTATCGATCGGCGATGAAGCGGTGGGCATTATACGGCAGCAAAGGGAAAGGAAGCGCACGATGAAGAGATCACCCTTTTGACACTCACGAATTAAACCATAAAGCAACGGTTCAAAGCTGCTTGCAGAATAGCTTTGATTACAAAAAAATTTGTTTCTAAAGAACGTAGAAACTTGAAGAATAAAATTCTATTTCATTTTTAATGCACTGAGTACACATTCCAATGTTAATTCATTGATATTCTTAAAACAAAGGTTTATAAAAGCGCATTGTTAAACTTAAACCTAATGATATGCATTTGTTATCTCGCTATAAATTTCTTTTTATTCACATTAGCTAAATTCATTAAATTAAAATACGATTAGAAACACAAATTGATTTATTTAAAGTCAAATAGTTGTTATAGAAGATGTTGAGAGTCAATTTGTCCAAAAAGAGATTTTAAGGAAAGCTCAATAATCATGTACATGCGGCGGTCCCGTGGCACAATCGCCAACTCGTACGTCTTTACAACGTGCCCGTCATGAGTTCAAGTTTCATATGGACCGTCCCTCCATAGCAAGGACTGACTATCCAGCTACGTAGTACGAAATAAGTCTGGAAAGCCTCTGTATGCCTTTGTGGAAAGGGCTGTATGTCCGCGTAGGACGTTGCGCCAAGTAGAAGAACCGGAATGCCCGAGTAGGTCGTTACCCCAAGAAACAAGAAGGATCATGTTTGTATAAGTAAAAAAGTTGATGAAGTACATTATATATTGTATGTAAGTACTATCATTTAAATATTAATCTCTATGCTCTTTCATAGATCATAAGTATTTTTGTTTAAGTAGGAATGCTATAAAAAAGCAAATTCTGTAAATACTAGCAGTTAATACCTGAAATAATTACAATAGCATTATTTGTATCCTGTAAAAACTGATTTTGGGACAAAATAAAACTGCCCATACATGCTTCTTGTGTCGCCCGAGGTTGCCATTTTATATTAAAATGCAAATATCGATATCTATGCAACTCACTAACGTCCATCGAGCAGCTAAGTATAATTGACCAAGTTTTTTACAGCGCCGGCATAAGGAACTGGTGCAAATTTCCTCACAATCGTACTCAATTAGCATTAGTCGTTGCCATCTCATGTTACGATCAATTTCGGATTGGCACAACGACACACCGTGGTTTATCGTGAAAAAAAACCAAGAGGGTTTCCCACCCATGATTGGAATGTTGTTACCCTTTTTTGTTGTAGCTCTGTTTTTCTTTCCTTGCCTTTGGGTTTACCACCGTCAGAAAGACACCATTTTCACAACGTTTGACCAGTGGAGAGTGAATAAGGTTTTCGTCACAAACTGAATACTTATTTTGGGTGTTTTTGTTTGTGCCATGCTCGAAACACGAAACCGTTTTGTAATTTTCCTTCAATCTATGTATTACGCGAACGGGCACGGGGTAGGAATGTATAATCGACCCGGCGGAGGTTGGTTTGATGAAAAATCGATCGCAACGAAACTGTTACCAACACGCGTGAATGACTAAAATGGAAAGTGTAGCAGAGCGAAATTGAGTTTTTACCTTTCTAAATAACTAAACAGTGACGTAAACAATTAGCCGATGCAAGCTGTTAAATTAAAACATTTTGTAATGATGATGCGATTGCATTTTTACATGACAGCAGGTTAAATTTCTCAAAAAAAAACATTAATAAACTTATTTTTAAAAATAATTTCTGAAAAAATGTAACTTTGATTTGCATTGAAGGGTAAAAACAGTAGTAATTTCTTTTCCATCTTCTATTTGCTTCGGGCGGACGATCCATATGAGGATTGAATCCACGATTTTGCAACATGAGGATGAAAATATAACGATTTTGCTACAACTTTGCTATGAACATAATAAAACATTTCCACAATTTCAGTTGTTTTAAGCTTTCCTAAAGCTCCTACTACGTTTGAAAAACATTGCAAATGAAAAAAAAAACAAAAACAAATACGCCCTTCAAACCGAAACCCAACCCAACGCACCTTTTTTTTTCTTTTTCGAAAGAGAAACTTTAATCATTACCTATCACGGTTGCGGTTGGGTTCGTTTCTCTTTCCTACCGTCGACCGTTCGAAAGCGAAAACCAGAAACAACATCCACTGCGATAAGGTAACGAAATTTTACTGGTTTTTGTTTACCAAGGGAACAATTACTACCCCCATTCGCTGTAAGCTTCCATTTTCCTTCAGTGCAACACCACCACGCTTCGTCGAATCGGTAACGGATAAGGCGTGATCAGTTTGCTTACTATGGTAATTGATATGGTAAAGATTCGTGGCGGAGATCATCTCTATCACGAACTTATAGGATGGTTCAAAATGAGCTTGCCCGTGCACGGCAACAGTGTTTGGATACAACTTTTCCCAAAAAGCCGCCATGCATAAATTCGCATCGATGCGAATAATTCATAATGACAGAATGGTATGGGAAAACGGGGCAGCCCAATATTGAAACTGATTCGTCCTTGATGTCACACGGCGTGGGGAGGTTTATGTGAAACGAACAAAATGGTTCCACCGATCCACCGTCCCTCTAGGCCCCCCGCCGTGTGTCTAGTTCGTCAGGCAACCACGTGCAGCGGTCGGAATGGAAAAGCTCATCTCCCGCGGCAGGTGGAACCGTTTGTGGGACGTCAGACGGCGACGGTACGGTGCAGGAAAGGTAGCTGAATCCGCAGCAGAAAGGTCATAAACGAGCTGCCGAAAGGGCATCAAATCCAAACATGGGGAGAACCATGCTGAACGAAATCGCACGTGCGCTAGAGAGAAGAAGAGAGATAGCAGTAGAGACACGACACGCCGCCACTGTGAGAGAGCAAAGTTGTGTGAGTCGAACAAGAAAAAAATGTAAACAATTCAGTCTCACAATTATTTCACAATTATCCTTGGACCGCCACCCAGCGCCGGCGGGGCTTGTACCGCTGGTCTTTGCCATGTATGTGTGTGTGTGTGGGAAAAATTGTCCAAAAATGGTTTTCTTGGCGGAGCGGAAAACGAGGGTCGTTGAGTAGCTGCACGAGCCTATTCAATGGCCAGCTCCGACCGAACCACCGGATCGACCGGCTTGAAGGCACACACACACACAGCACAGCTACACACGAACAAATGCCACACTCTCGATGGATCGCGTGCAGCTGCGGAATCGCGTATCGGCCGGGTTGATCATCGGTGGTGCTGGCGCTGCGATGAAAAGCGTTCCATAGCGATCAGTGGCCTGCCGTACCTGCCGAAACATTGCTGTCGTCGTTGCACCCCGGCGCAACCCTTTCCCCATGTCCTGCCCATGACCAACCCGAATGTGGGACCGATATGGTCGAGCCGGAGGCAATTTTGCAATGCAATCGCAACGTCATGGGACGTGGAGCATGCAGTGGCGGCTGCTGCAGCATATGTAGTGTGTGCAGCAGGGCAGATTGATCAGATTCATGTGTTGATGTGGAACGGGCTGAAACAGAAGGGGGTGGTTCAGCCTAATGAAGTACTAGTGAGTAGAAGTAGAGCTGCTTGAAATTATTTTTAAGGCTTTTTTTTAAATTCTGTTGTTCCGAATGGATTGTACACTATTGAGGGATGAGGATCGCAACAGTTAAATTTCATTTTGTTTTCTATTGATCTGACAAAGATATTAATAAAAAGATAAATAATGGTCCAAATTTAAAAATTCATTATGGTTTTGTTCAGTTATAATCTTCTACTAAATAAGGTAATAATTCGATCTTACATTGTGTTGTAGCATTTTAATTTAATTATTATCTGCTATAAAAATCATCATCTTCTTCGTTAGCATAGAGCAGAATAGCACGACCATACTGTAAATTGTTTTATTCTTATTGATAATTTCATTTCAATACACATTTATGTAGGATTGTAACATCGTATTTTTGTAAGTAATTTAATTAGGCTCAATTAATTAGCACAGCAGAAATGGTGTACTGTGTAGATTGCATAGACAATGAAGTTTAAAAGAAAAAAAGGATAGGAAAGAAATGAAATTTTTACATAAAAAAATAATACAATCTTGAGCGAAGTTTGACTTTGAAGAGCTATGATAGAATTTGATGATTTTCTATACAATACTTTTTGAATAGTTATTTTTGCACAAATGGAATACCGTATTGCTTCGAAATAAGGACACTTAGGCATGTGTGGCATGTAATATTTTCTTACTAATTTCAATTTAATTAGCTATATCTCTGCATAACTAACTTTACTGAAGCAAGCCTTCTATTATTATATTTGAGCTAAAACTAAACATTCCCAAAAGTTTGCTCGAAACATTGCAAAAATTGCAGTCAATAAACTACAACGATATTTTGATCCATACTCTGGACAGGTTCAGGCTCATGTACGGACCGCAATTATAGACGTTTTGATTGGAATAGCGGACAGCCTCAATATTATGTTAATAATCTTGACACTCACACCCATGCTACACCTTTTAAGTTTTTAACTTCATTTAAACTCCGAATCCTGGAACACTCCGAATCCTTAACACTAGATTTACGGAACTCATTAATTCAATGGAATTTAAGCTTTGAGTTGAAACATTAAAAATATATTTTGTTTAATCTTATAGCATACGAGTGACGAAATACGAATTGACGAGTGAGTTAGTTACATTTAGTTGATTTAATTAATTTGTAACATTTTTCAACAAAAGAAAATGTGTTAAACCTTGTGTTTTTCGAGACTCCCGCGGACATCGATCAAAATGTGGCATTGAAAAAATATATAATGTCTTCGGTGAAACAATAACAACTATTACAATAAATTAGCATTGTACAGATTGTTATGTTTGGAAACCATACCATGTTTAACGGTTCAGGTATTTTCATGATTTTAACCAATCTATATACGTATTTTTATCCAGCCGTCAAATTGACGCGTGTCCGTAGAGATAGGTATATGCGAGACGCCCGTAAACTAGAGTTGTGCCTCAAGTACCAGAACTGTACGATTCATTCAATTCATCCTAAAGAACAAACGACCTACATTCATCTAATCAACGTTCATCGATTCTTTATAAATCATAATGTACTGAGTTGGTCATCAAAATAATGGCCGAAATAACGAACGTTATAGTACGCCAGGTCGTTCATTTTCCCCATACAAATATGAACGTGAACCGTAATACCAGGACGTTAATGAAAATAACGTCCTACCAATCGTAATAAGGTTCTTCCTGGTCTGCCTAATAATTTTCAAGATGCAATACACTAATTATGTTCTTATTGCAAAATAAAACAATTTACCACATTTTCTGCAACTGAAATGAACTCGCGAATCACGTTCAGTTCATCTGAATGAAAGAACTAGAATGTTCACGTTCATGGAAATGAACCGAATTGCCCAAGCCTACCGTAAACCTAGTGTCGACAGCTATTAGGTTTTACGAGAATAGAATGAAATTAAAAAAAATCTTGCTCCGAATTCCGGACAGAATGAAAACAGTTGTTTTTAAGTTAACTATATTAGAGATGAAGATAAATACAGTGAATTCTGATGTACTTCAATGCACCTGGACAGGATTAATTAGAGATATTGAAGAAGGACACTGACACGGACACGGTTGGAAGCAAAATTGCTGAGAATGCCCTCGTTGGTGAGCATGACGACAGAAAATATGTATTTACCTATTAGAGGCCAGACTAATTTTTAATCTATTTTAGTACATCATGGCAAACATGGTAAATAAAAAAAATGGCATGGCTAGAGAAATTATTGGACATGAAAAAAAATTCAAAGAAAAGGTGATGAATGTGCGTAGTAGTAATTTCAATACGGTACATATTTTACAAAAAATCTATATGGACACTGTTTCTTTTTTTGCATCATATGCAACACAGACCCAAAAGTTTATGGCAGTCAAAAGATAAACTATTATTTCTTTGCCTTCACTTTTCTTTACGTCTGTGAAACCGTGCCATTCCAAAATGATGCGAAATTCATAAAAAACAACAACAAAATCACCAACTATCCCAAAATAGTATACACACCTTGTGCCTTTACGTCAAGCAATTTTCTGTGAATTTTAATGATTCAATTCGGCAATTTTCACTCCCCCAAAAGTCTCCCCATAGCGATGATGCTCTGGTCGCGCAAAGCAATGTAACCCCAGCGTGACACCGAGCAACAAACCGTCCCCGGAGGGGCGTTATAGGATGGGTAGACTGCTACCAAACCCTGCTACCATCGATGCCACCCCAAAGCGCGCACCATACCTGACGACAAGTTGGGCTACGCGAGATAGCGATGCTTGCAAGCGCACATGAAATGATCCGCATGCGATCGCGACGACCCTTTCAATTGAGCGGTGTATGTGTGAGTGTTTGTGTGTGTGTTTGATGGTGGTTATGCGCACCGGCCGTGCTGGCGTAATAAACGCGATGAGGGAAAACCCGCCCCGGAGTGAGACAGAGCAGCAGCAGCAGCAACAGGCAATGTTTGGCGGTTGACGATGATGACGATGAGATGTCGTAACCTTTGGACGTGGCGACGAGTGAAGGGCGGGTGTGGATGGAAAGGGGACTGCGAGAGACAAAAACAACGGTGCGACATGAAAAGCGCTCGATCGCACGGACTGAAGGGGGAGGGATGGTGGGAGATAAAACATTAAAGGCCACTGCACTGAGTAAAACGCGGGGAGAAACACAAGCCCAACAGGCCTGCTGCTGCACACCCGGAGATGACATTGTGCCCGGTGGAGGCCCGCGAGAGTGTGAGATCGAACCGATGGCAAGGCAAGTGAATGTATCTTGGGAGGGAGCAGGGTGACGGTTTGGGATGAGTTGTGTATCGGTAAACAAACCCAGCCTTTAATGTATCGATTGTGTCCTCGTCATTGAAAGAAGCATTTTTCTTCTCCAATTTCAATTGGAGAGGGTCGCAGAGGCGAGTAACTTTACCAACAATTAATTGTCACTCGAGGGCAAGATGGCGATCAATGTAAGGAATGTAAAAAAATGGTAAAAGCTAAAGGGAAACCGAAGAAAAGGAAAGCCCTTACAAAAATAACACACCTATTGACAGGGGAAGGAATGTTTCGTGTGAAAAATTAATGATCGGAATTTAAAAGCTCCAAAAACAAACCTGCGGAAATGCCAACACCGGACGGAAATGCTGCGACCGAAAAAAAAATGGGGAAGCTGGCAGAGTGATCGCTGCAGCACTACACCACCCGATCGGTAACCAAAAAACGGAAGCAACCAAGCCCCTTCTTCCACCTTGTGCCTCCCTGTCCACTATCTATTTGGACATTCCCATTTCGACATAACTCGCGAAACAACAAGCAGTGGTCAAGCAGTGAATGAAAGTGAAAAGTGATTTCTCTATTCACCTTCACCCACCACCGGACACGTGCACCATCCCGGTCCGAGCCCCCCGCTGGCAGCCCCCCCGGCAGAGTGGTCGTGTGTGAGACATGACAAATTAATTATTTACAAACACTCATTTCCATCCACATTCATCACGGCCGCGTTGCTGTCGATCGCGATCGCCCAAAACTAAGCACCACAGCGTCCTCTCGCGGCAATCGTGCGGAAGCTTCAGCACATCACGCCCCATCTCTGACGGATGAAAGCAAAAGGGAAAGAAACCGGAATCTCTCCGTCTCGCAGCGAGGATAGGGCGCGAGGATTGTCCAGCTCCCAGTTGGGTCGGTCGTTTACCAGGAACCCAGGGCAAGAAACAGGGCGCTCATTAAAGGTTACACACCGGGATGATGGAGTACAAGAGCCAAAGCTTTTTATCTCACGCTCTCTCTCTCGCTCTCTCAAGGCTCCACACAGCTTCCTTTTGCTGCACAAAAAGCCTGCTCTTTGGGCTTGGCCGGTGTGGTATTTTACCCTCGTTTGAGTGTGTTTGTATTGTTGGATGCTGTGTTAAAGTGGTGAGAAGGCATAATGCCAATTACTTGCTTGTTTCCACACTTACCCGGCGCTGATTATAGACGACGGTGCTGAACTAACACACACTGCGGAGATCGGTGTGATGGATGGGTTCTCGCTAGAAACGCTTTGCAGCGCTGCTTGTTGTCATCGTGGGGGAAAACACGCGTTGATCGTTTTGCGATAATTTATTACCGGATCAACTGAGTACTAAAGCTATCAGCACATGCCACTCTACGTTTATTTTACTGTGTTTTTTTCGCAATATACCAATTTCGGAACACACTTCACATTGCACACTTATTTTTGTTGGACACACACACATTAAATACGAACACGTACAACTGCTAAAAAAAGGGGAAGCTTTTCGGTTGATTTCACTTTGACATCATCTCCTCTGGTACGAAAAAACACACTACGTGCATACAAAACGAGACACTATTCCTCCATCACACCGAACAGGCACAATTTCTCCGTCACGCTTGAGCTGAAGGTGCTTGATCGCGTACGCAAATGAAACAAAACAAAAACGCACGTCCCGCACGGCCAACAAACGCGTCACCTTGCGTCAGTGTGTAATCACAGCCCGCGACACGGCATAGCCACCGTAAAATAATAATGGAACTCACACACCAAGGGCCGATTCGCATCACACACGGTCACACCGGTTGCCGATCGCTGATGCTGGACGCCATGTTCTTCTGCTGCTGGTGCGCTTCACCGTTTCCGGTAGAACTATAATAGTGTGTGGTGGCTCTCGGGCCCCATCTGAAACCCGTCCACACCAAACCGAACCGATCTTTTTCACTCACACGCGATCGGGGGCTGTAGAGGATCAGCTCCTTCCCTTCTCTATCCGCACCTTTCTATGTCTCGCTGGAGCAGGATTCAAACACACAGGCACAGGCAACACAATTGCGAAACAAACACACAAACAAAACAGGGGAGAAAACGTAGGGAATATATACACGCACACGGACCCCGAAACGCGTCCGCCTGGGCTGAGCTTTAGCGCTACATTGAAAGCATCGGGTGGCCACCTTTACAGCTCGAGCCTCTCGCGCCAGACACGCCAGCGCCAACTCGGGTTTACCCCTTCCAGTGAAATTGTGGGCTCCAACCCCGGTAAGCTCAGTAGAGAAGTTAACAAGAGAGAATGAGAGAGAGGGAGAGACCATCGCAGGGTTGCTTATTAGGTCCGCTGTCCAGAATTTTTTAAATGAACGAAAGGCATTTTCTTTAAATTGAAAAAAAAATATGCAGATGTTGTTAATGATATGGTTTTTTTTATTCCTTAAACGTAGTTGATAATAAACGTGGTTTGACTAAGTCTATTAATAATTACACAATTTTCTTCTACTACACAGTACCCCTGTAAACCGCTCTCTCACGCTGCGCTTATCTCTTGCGGTTAAGATAATTTGGAGCTTTCCCCCTCTGAATTTTCACGCCATACAACAGGCTTGTCAAACCAACCTTTCCAATGAAAAGCATCTTGCATCTCTAGCAGGGAAACATTATGCTTGACAAACAGTAATTTCGAATTATTCTGCAATTTTTCGGCTAATGATAGTTTTGTTCCTGTTTCAAGGCAAACGTATAAAATCTACAATCGAAATAAATTTAAGTTGTATTTGTTGGAGCAGGGATGGCTCGATCAATTTTCTCAACTAGATATTCGCATCGTTTCTTCATAGCCGGACGGATATGGATTGCAATTCGCATCGTTCATACACAAGACTAAATATTTCGTAATGATTCTAAATATAATAATTTTATACCTGTTGTAGCACCAGTAAGTGGTGGTACCGAACTATAACAATTGTTCATTCTTCATAAATTAATATTTTCGGATTTTTTATGTTTTTTTACATATGCTAGTAACCCAAAAAATGTTTAATTGTTAAATTGTTTATTTCTCGGCCAATGGATAACAATGATCCGTGTGAAAGCTCTTAAGTCTAATATTAGTTTAGAATAAATAGATAGATCAACTTAATAACTCGTTTCGAAGGCGGTTTTTAAAGGATTGCACTGAGGTTCCAAAATCGAAAATATGACACACTTCAAAACATAAAATCAATTAAATATAATAAATTGTGACAACCCCACACAAGTATTAACATAAATGTAGAATGGATTAATATTACCATTTCGATACATACATTTATCTTTCAGTGTACATGTCAGTGTAATGTATATGAAAGGTTATGGAATGTTATAGCTATTGAATATTTTTACTTTTTTTAAATAATTTGATAAATATTGCGCTTGATTAAAATAACGTGTTCAAAGAACGAAATCCTAATGTCGTTAACATAGCCATAGTTATTTTATAGAACTTCAACGTCAGATATTTTGTAAAAATAATAAATAATCAATACAGGATTTTTCAAGTCACTTTTGAATGTAAATATTGTTATTCACCGCGAGCAACATGTTAATCCACAGCAATCTGTTATTCATTTCCATCAAAATAATTTTTAATTTCTTTAACATGATTTTCAACACGACTCAAGCTGAACTGTGTTTGACAATCCTTTGTTATGTGTTGAAAATCGTGTGTTAAAACTGAAATTTAATTTTGAAGCAAATACACCATTTTAAAGCTGGTGAAAAACATCTTGGATATGGTGAATAATTTCGTGAACATTGGAAAACTTCTGTCTTCGGACATTGGACTTGGAAAATCCTGTAAATAATCAACAATGAATGTAATATTAAATGCAAAGCATTGTAGTATTTGAAAAAACAACTTCTTTTAATGTAATTTGCCATCCCTGACAGCCAGGCTGACTGTTGCTGACTAATCATTGAAGAACGATTTGTGTTCCCCAATTCATTCAGTCTGCATTTTAAACAGCCCACAAAACAACCTGATATTATTCCATTCCTTCACTCTCTTTTTCAGCTGTTTTCCCTGGAAAGAGTGAGACAGATACGCAGATCTACGAAGGCTACGGTCGAATCCACCGGAACGAGCCAAGCGCATCGCCATCATCTGGCGTTATGGGCCCGCTCGGGTCTAGGGGCTCTTGTACGTTGAGCGCGCGCTAGTTCATGGCTGACTTCCGTTTCGTTGCTGATGCGATTATGCTACACACTCACCTACAATCCGGCTTAGAACACCGGGTTCAAGCCGGACAAATCCTGGCTTTGCGTGAGTATGTGGCAAACGCGGTACACCGGCACCCTATACGGGTACGTGTGCCTTAAAACCACGGGAAGGACGGTTGCCCTTTATGTGGTCACGCTTTGCTGCTCCCGAGACTATCGCAACTATCAGGGGGTACGATATGAAAATGGCAAACATACATTCTTCTCCCTTCACACGGCATGGCTTATGGCGATTGTCTTCACCCCAGCTGTTCTTGTGTTGGCGGGGGACGAACGGGCTGCAGTGGCTTCACACTTTTACACTAGCTCAACGTGTGTCTACATAGAACTCTTGTTAGACAGCGATCTAGCAGAGGGGCTCGTTAGCCGAACGTTCTAACCCTCTCCATTAGACGTACCAAAACATCCAACAGCGTGCGAACTTCCGGTTACTGTCCCTTGCGTGCCGAGCACAATGCCGCCCGAGCATCAGGTTCAATGGCACGGACGTCGTTCAGATCCCGCATTTCCGGCGCAAGGTTCACGCGCCGGACGGACAGGTTTGCCATCGTCTGGTGTATTATTATGAGCAATCGTGTCGTTTTCAGCGCCTTCCTTAATTATACATTCCATCGTTCTTGGGCAATTACTGTTTGCCTAATATTTTGCACTCTGCTGTTTTGTTTGTTTTCTCGCCTTCCCCTACTAACAGCAGTAACGGCTTTACCCGTGCCGTTAACAACATCTCTTAAAAATACAAAAAAAAGTTGGACTGAGAAGAAGGAAACAATTTTGTAATTTTGAACCCAACATTTTGGATCATGCCCAGCAAAGAACACAGAACGTTGAACATCCCGCGTTAATGCTACTGGATGTTTTATAATCTCCAACCGCGATATCAGTCCAAGCCGATCTTATGATCGAGCATTGGCTGTAAAATGTTTGCTCTCCAAAACAAGCATCAGATCTACTCCCAACCCCCTTACCTCCTCACCAAACAATTCCCAAAAAAAGCAGGCCATACCCCTATTCCTAGGGCTGTGAAAGTGACGACCGCGATCATGATGATCGCGATGCAGAATCAAAGGCGAGCAGATTTTCCTTTCCCATCTCACTCACCCGGAAAATGGTTTTTCGCTTTTGGATCTTCGTCTTCGTTTCAAACACTTCCCAAGTGCTAGTGTTGTTTTGTTTTCATCCCCACCATGCCACGACCACGCCGCTTTGTGCCGATACTCGATCGGCAATGAAAATCGGCAACACACGTGCGCGCAGTGCGGCGGGGGTTGGTTTGTTTTGGGCGTTGTTTGCGTTGTTTTTCTCTCGTTGAACTTACGTTGGTTTGTTTTTAATGAGCTGTATTTTCATCCGTGCGTTTTCCGTCCATCCTAACCCGCTGCCACCCACTAAGAGGGATATTGTACGGGTGCGTTGTGGCGTGAGAGTTTTTAATTGTCAATTTCTATTACCCCTACACCCCGGTACTGCAGTCAATATGAGGCTGGGGGGATGAAGAATATTATCATATTTTCCGGTGCGAGTGTCGTTGCTAGCATTACCGATGATTGAATGATTTTGGAAGCTTTTGTTTTTATTCGACACGTGTCTTGGAAAGTACAATGGTGTTGTGGTATTATTTTAATTGAAGTTGCTTAAGTGAGAGTTTTAATGTTTTAGCAAAAACTTTGTAAAGCGTGAAATATGCACCAAATGAACGAATAATTATTAATCTTACAATATTGTCGTATAATACTTAAAATTGGTAAATATGATTTTGGTAAAGCATTATAAGCGTTCGTGAGATTTGTAATAAAATACTATATCGTGTAAAAGGCATTTCGAGTAAATCTATACATCATCGAACATTGTTTTAAATAAAAAACACGATATCTAAGATTTTGACTCTCCAACTTCGGTTATCAACTTTATATTCACTGATATTCGACATACGACTATTTCGACTTACCCCTTGGTTTGGGACATTTTTTCGGTTCCAAATACGATACGACTGATGCGACTGTCTCGAGGATCACCTGTACTATACGGTCGAGTGAGACATTTTTTAGGAATGCGCTGCTACTTTTTACTCATAATTTATTCAATCATTTAAAAAAAACTCTATTTTCCATTTATCATATCGCGAATTTACCAAATATGAAGGTGATAATGCAATAAAAAATAAACAAAAATAAACAAATAAAATGCCAAATAAACCCCAAAATTTTTGTAATTTTTCCATCTCTAATAAATTTTCCTGTTTTGAGAACATAAATTGCGCAAATACTAAGATGAGGATGATTGGTTAGCTTAATTCCTGGAAAGCAAAGCAATGCAAAGATCCTGCCTCTCCGTTTGTTTTTTTTTTATTTTAGTTTTATTGTTTAATACTGTACAAAAATTGCGGCGTACATTCGTAGCGAATGACGATTCATCATGATTTCGTAATGTATCCTGATGTAGGTAAAAATCAGCAGAAAGAAGTGGCTTACAACCTAGGAAGTGCTCTACCTGTCAAGCATGGTAAAATATCTGATTATTTTGTCTGGGATTCCATTTTGAACAAAATGGTCGATTTCTTATTAATTAAGATGTTATTGAGATCTGATAGAGACCATCCCATTTTATGTTTTGCACATTTACACATTTATTAAACTATTGAATAATACAAAACACAATACAATGTATGGGGCCGCGCGCACGGGCCGCACCGTGAGCCCTACCGGGAGCCCTGCTCGACCGGTAGCCTGTTACACACTCTGCTTGTGCGCTCGGCACACACTAAGCCTTGCGCTGCTTAGTGTGTGCGACAGTGTGCGTGTACACTATATAGCCTTCTAACTGTCCGAGCAAAAATCTATATGAATGGTCGTGTGATCAGATACGTGGGTAGCCAAGCGCCACAGATTAAGCTTAAATCACTGGAAAATCGAATATCCATATAAAAAACGAAAGCTCCATAATTTCACTGCTTTGCTCAATAGATGGCGTATTACAACTCATCATTACATTGGTGTCCTTTTTTTGCAATGTGCTTCGACAATGGTTTGTTATCAAATTCTGCTTGTCGATAAGATGAAACTTGTCGAAACACATTGCAAGAAAAGGACACTGTAAGCACAAGGAGGCGCGTAGTAGGCATTTGTGAGTTAGCTCTACAATAATGTCTTTATTTTCACCCAAAGATTAGCTAAAGTTGAACTGTATGTACTAAGCAAATCTATCCAGTTAGGCAAAGAAAAAAGATGAAAAATTAAACTACAAAAAAGGTTCGCCTATCGCTCTCTGCCAACCCGTTCCCTGCTCGTACGCTTGCCGAATGCCCTGCGATATCCCGAACCCGAACCTCTTCCTTTTCGGCCTCTCGAGCACTCACCCACACACACGTGTGGTGTTCATCGCGCTCCGGCCACGATCGGGTTCGCCCGATCATTTCTAACTCGCTGCAAATTTCGCCCGGTTTGGTAGATAATTGCAGGGCTCGCCTAAGTTCTTTTCGTAACAGACACCAATATAATGATGAGTTGTAATACGCCATCTATTGAGCAAATCAATGAAGCGATGGAGCTTTTGTTTTTTTCTATGGATATTCGTTTTTCCAGTCGTTTAAGCATAATCTGGTGCGCTTGGGTACTGGATGAGTGATATTTTTCTAGACTTATGCTGTTTCAACCCAAGTGCCACAAATCCACTAAACGACCACTAAACGGGTTCTAAACGACTCAAGCTTTCAACCTAAAGGTAATATAAAAAGACTTCGTTTAGCAATCGGCAAACGACTCATGCATTCTAAAAATAGCAAAAAAGCTGGTGGCGCTCTCTGTTGGTGGGATACCCAACCAGTTGAGCTTCCTCGCTTGGAGGAGAGCTTTCTCATACCCTCTGTACTGTTGTATGGTTTCGCATTGAAGTTATGCATCACTAGAACTAGAACGGCG
This sequence comes from Anopheles gambiae, assembly GCF_943734735.2. NCBI lineage: Eukaryota > Metazoa > Arthropoda > Insecta > Diptera > Culicidae > Anopheles > Anopheles gambiae. The sequence continues at coordinate 46,863,808 of NC_064601.1, forward strand.
ATACGATTGTTTAAATACTAAACTCCAACGGAAACCATCAGCACTGAAGCAAGTGAGATTTGAGTAATGGTCGTTGGTGTTGATACCCACGCATCTGATCACACGACCATTCATATAGATTTTTGCTCGAAGAGATGAAACATACAGAACATACATTCATACAGATAAGATGAAACTTGTCGAAACACATTGTAAGAAAAGGATGGCAATATAATGATGAGTTGTAATACGCCATCTATAGATCAAACCAATGAAGCTGTGGAGCTTTCATTATTTTTCTATGGATATTCAATTTTCCAGTCGTTTAAGCTTAATCTGTGGCGCTTGGGATATAGGTCATGATTAGATGAAACTTGTCGAAACACATTGCAAGAAAAGGACATCTATATAATGATGAGTTCCCAAGTGCCACAAATCCACTAAACGACTACTAAACGGGTTCTAAACGACTCAAGCTCTCAACCTAAACGTAATATAAAAAGACTTCGTTTAGCAATCGGCAAACGACTCATGCATTCTAAAAATAGCAAAAAGCTGGTGACACCATCTGTTGGGGTATCCCAAAACAGTGGAGCTCCTCGCTTGGAGGAGAGCTTTCTCATACCCTCTGTACTGTTGTATGGTTTCGAATTAAAGTTATGCATCGCTAGAACTAGAACGGCGATACGATTGTTAAAATACTAAACTCCAAAGGAAAACACCAGCACTGAAGCAAGTGAGATTTGAGTATTGGTCGTTGGTGTCGATACCTACGTATCTGACCACACGACCATTCATATAGATTTTTGCTCAGAAAGTTAGAAGGCTACCCAAGTGCCACAAATCCACAAAACGATCACTAAACGGCTTCTAAATGACTCAAGTTCTCTACATAAACGGAATATAGAAAGACTTCGTTTAGCAGACGGCAAACGACTCATGCATTCTAAAAATAGCAAAAAAGCTGGTGGCGCTCTCTGTTGGTGGGATACCCCAACCAGTTGGGCTTTCTCATTTCCTCTGTACTGTTGTATGGTTTCGCATTGAAGTTATGCATCGCTAGAACTAGAACGGCGATACGATTGTTTAAATACTAAAATCCAACGGAAACTACCAGCACTGAAGCAAGTGAGATTTGAGTAATGGTCGTTGGTGTTGATACCCACGTATCTGACCACACGACCATTCATATAGATTTTTGCTCAGAAATTTAGAAGGCTATATAGGTTCGATAAGATGAAACTTAACTTGTCGAAACACATTGCAAGAAAAGGACACCAATATAATGATGAGTTGTAATACGCCATCTATTGATCAAACCAATGAAGCTGTGGAGCTTTTATTATTTTTCTATGGATATTCAATTTTCCAGTCGTTTAAGCTTAATCTGTGGCGCTTGGGAGAGTTCAAATTCGGGTACTGGTCGCTAGTGATTTCCATATTTCATGTGGAGATTACTGAATTAAATCATTTGGGAAATATTCGGTAGTATTTGGTCAGTATTATGATACAATATTTGATTTTCGGTAGGATAAATGAAAAATCGGTAGTTTTAGGGCGCTCATCTGTGAATCGGTGGCATATAAAAATTCGGTAGGAATACAGATTAATCGGTATTTCTGGTCACTCTGCCATGTAAGCAGAGTGACCAGAAATACCGGTGCATATCTTGGGTTTGAATTTTTTTTAATCATTGAACCATAAAACTCAGCCAGATAATCAAATCAATCTAAATAATTCAGCGAATATCAAATGACAAATCAAATGACAAAATTTTTGTGAATTTTTCAAAAACCAATTTTTCCATACAAACGCATGCTTTTTAATTGAACTGTCCGAAATCTGCCAAAATAATCTGGCCACACTGACTGTCATTAGAATTATCAAACCACAAACAACAAAAAATAGAAACATAAAAGAGAGAGTTAGCCTGTGAATATGCTGTTTCATACAAGCGTTTGAACAACATAATAGGAGGATACATCCCCTCTCGCCAAATAGAAGAAGAAGAAGAAGATTCCTGCAAATTCGCCGAATTGTTTTCTTCAGAGGATAAGGTGTGTTATATTCCGTCTACGTTGTATTTTTACAGTTAGTGATCATAATTAAAAGTATTGTAGTAATACGATTGCTCTTGTACGCACGGGAATATAGACGGCAGTGCAAATGGGATACAAACAAGTCGCCGGTTCAGCCAAATATAGCGATGGGCAGAACATTGCAAACAATTGAAACTACTTGCATTTTGTTATCGCTGCTGGCACAAGCATTATCACTAGCACGCCAGCAGTTTGTTTAAAAACGGGTCTAGAAAATTGGGCTCCTTCTTGAGTGTGCGGCCGCCTGACGCTCCAACCTGTCCACTGATAAGACGCGTTTCTAATTTTACTTAGTCGTTCTTGTTGATTTCCATAGGAACCCGATACCGGTGGACTGACTGGCAACGGTGTGGTGTTGATGACGTGCCAGCATGGTTCGGATACGACGGAAATTCGCTTTTATTTTATGCGGTGTAACGCTGTTCGTATTTCTGATCCTGTACGTTGTGCTTAATTATTCCGTTCCCGAGCGGGCTGTAAGTATGAGCTGCGTAAAATATGTGTATATTTGTTCCTACACCGACTTCTCTCTACTCTGCCTCTGCCTTTCAGCGTGTGCAGGATATATCGTATCTGGAAAATAAAATAAAGCAGCTAGAAAATGGGTTGAGCAAACACCGTCAAGAGTTCGGCGACATTAGGAAGCAAATTGACACGATCCGTGGCGCAGTGGACGGCGGAGATGATGCGTATGCGGACAGCAAAATCCTCGATAAAGCACCACTGCTCGGAGATCGGGAGATGATGAAGGAATCGGTCATCAACGCTAACGGGGGTGGTGCCGGAACGTGCGCACTGCGTACGGACATCATTCCCCAGCCGGACGTGCAAATGCTGAACCTGTACGAGCAGGTGTCGTTCGAGAACATTGACGGTGGTGTTTGGAAGCAGGGATGGCCGATAAAGTATCACCCGAGCGAGTGGAATAGCCACCACAAGCTGCACGTGTTTGTCGTGCCGCATAGCCACAACGATCCCGGCTGGATACAAACGTTCGACGAGTATTACGAGCGCTCGACGAAAAACATTTTCGCGAACATGCTACGGCACCTGGACGAGAATGCGGGTATGCGGTTCATTTGGGCCGAAATAAGCTACTTCGCGCAGTGGTACGATAAGCTGGCAGCGGAGCAGAAGGACATCGTGAAGCGGTTGGTGAAGAAGCGCCAGCTGGAGTTCGTAACCGGCGGCTGGGTAATGCCGGACGAGGCAAATTCCCACTGGTACTCGATGCTGCTGCAGCTTACCGAGGGTCAGACGTGGCTTCAAACGCGCCTGAACGTGACGCCGGTGTCGAGCTGGTCGATCGATCCGTTCGGCCAGTCCGCCACCATGCCGTACATACTGAAGCAGTCCGGGTTTGAGAATCTGCTCATCCAGCGCACGCACTACATTGTGAAGAAGAATTTAGCGCTCAAAAAGCAGCTCGAGTTCCGTTGGCGCCAGCTGTGGGATACGCGGGGCGACACCGATCTGTTTACGCACATGATGCCGTTCTATTCGTACGATGTGCCGCACACGTGCGGTCCCGATCCGAAGATATGCTGCCAGTTCGATTTCAAGCGGCTCCCAAGCATGGGTCTTAGCTGCCCCTGGAACGTTCCGCCGAAGCCGATCACCGATCAAAATGTGGCAGAACGGGCAGAAATGATAGTCGACCAGTGGCGCAAAAAGTCGGTACTGTATCGCACGAGAAACGTGCTGATACCGCTCGGCGATGACTTCCGGTACACCACCAGCAGCGAATGGGAGGCGCAGCGCGTGAACTTCGAGCAGCTGTTTAACTACATCAACAACGAACCGTCACTGAACGTGGAGGCCAAGTTTGCCACGCTGCAGGACTATTTCGATGCCGTGCGGTCCACCAGCGGAGCGAGCGGAATGGAGCAATTCCCCTCGCTAACGGGCGATTTCTTCACGTACGCCGACGTGAATCAGGATTACTGGAGCGGTTACTTTACGTCGCGCCCGTATCACAAGCGCCAGGATCGCATTTTGCTGCACTACATCCGCTCCGCGGAGATGCTGCACGCTTGGAACGTCTGGGAGCCGGACAGCGATTGGAAGCCGCTTGCGGAACGGTTGGAGTATGCACGGCGACAACTGTCGCTGTTTCAGCATCACGATGGCATAACCGGCACTGCGAAGGATCACGTGATGGAGGACTACGCGAAGCGCATGTCCCGGGCGATCGAGGACTGCAAGTTTGTTATGCAGCAGTCCGTGTATCGGCTGCTAACGAAGCCCTCCGTCTATCAGCCGGATCCGGCCTTTATGTACCTGTCGATCGATGACTCCCGTACGGTGAACGGATCGGACAATGTGCGTCCCACCATCATACTTGGGGAGGAGCTGCCGAGCAAGCAGGTGGTGTTGCACAACTCCCTGCCATACACGCGGTCGGAGGTGGTCGAGTTCTACGTAGCCAGCCCGTTTGTGACGGTTTTGGACGGGAATGGCGGCACGGTGCCGAGCCAGATTGCACCCGTCTGGTCGTGGCATACGCGCCCGGACAGTATCAGTCAACCACAGCCGTCCAACACCAAGTACAGGCTGCTCTTCCGGGCCAATGTTCCACCCTTGGGATTGAGTGTGTACACGATCAACTCTAAGAATAGTGCGGAAGAATCGCTGTAAGTACCCCTTGGTGAGGTAGTAGTGGATCGTGCTGTGCTGATCCGTGTCTTTATTTTCTTATTTATTACCAGCGGCGTTACGTATACGAAGGTGATCATTCTCTCGAAATCCCCGTTCACTGTCAATCTGGCGGCAGGTTACCCGGAAGATATCGATCACGCTTCTCCTACAGAAATGTCGCTGCGCTTTGAAGAGGGCGGTTCAACGAGTGCTGCCTTCACCTCGAAGGGTTTGCTAAAATCGCTCACGATCGAAAACAATCAGGCGACGGTGCCGGTACATTTGGAGTTCTATCGCTACGGTATGCAGCTCAGCTCGGGCAAGAGCGGTGCGTACCTGTTCCACCCAGCCGGTAATGCGACGCTGATGACGTACGACCAGCCGATCGTGCTGGTCATGAAGGGACCGCTCGAGACGAGCATTACGGCCGGTTTGCCCTTTGCCGTGCATCAAACGATTCTTCGCGACGATAGCGTTGAGATCCGAAACCTGGTCGACATAGGACAGCGGGATAATACGGAAATAGTGATGCGCTTGCAGACCAACATTAACAGCGGCGCCACGTTCTACACCGATCTGAACGGTATGCAAATCATTAAGCGCAAGCGCTTCCAGAAGCTACCGATACAGGCGAACTACTACCCCGTGCCGTCCACGATGTTCATCGAGGACGACAATTATCGTCTCACGCTGCTTGGCGGTCAGCCGCTCGGCGGTTCGTCCCTGAGCTCGGGCGAGATGGAAATCATGCAAGATCGTCGGTTGACGCGTGATGACGATCGTGGGCTGGGCCAGGGCGTACAGGACAACCTGCCAGTGCTGCACCTGTTTCGGTTGGTGCTAGAGTCGCGCGAATCCTGCACCAAACCGGACCCGGACTATCCGACCGGTTTCCTGACGCTTCCTGCCCACGCACAGCTGCAAAGCCTGCTGCATCCGCTGGACAAGCTAATCTACAACGAAAACGATTGGACGGGAGTGCAAATGGAAAGTTTTGGGTCGCGCCACGAACCACTGGAACAAGGGTTGGAGGTGGTTGCCATCCGACAGCTGTCGCACGTACACTTTGGCCGGACGTCCGGTGCATCGCCCGTAGGATTGATTGTACATCGGACCAATTTCGAAGACTGTGGCTCGGAGGCAAACATGGAAGGAATGGTACAGAGTCACGTTTCACTTTCCGCCGCAATACCTTAATTTATTGTACTTAATTTTGTTCTCTCAATTTCTCTCTCTCTCTCTCTTTCTCTCAACAGCTAAACATTAAGAAACTACTTAATCTGGATGATGAACATGATATTTACTCGGCACGGTTGACGCTGCTGAAGCCGCTGGAATTGGTGCCATCGGATGACATTAGCCTCTGTCCGATGGATGCCAAAGCGTACATAGTGAAGCGATAAATCTCTTCTCCTTGCGCGAAATGTGCAACACTTAGCCTCGTAAGGTTATTCAGTTTAATTAAGGTTGATAGGCGCTTAACCTAATCGTGCAATAGCAAAGAGCTACGCTCGATCGAGTACGCATAAGTAATGGAGTACGTGTATACCCAGGGTGGATACTGCTCTCGATCTCCTCACCGATTATGATTCCTTATATTTTTTTTGTGCCCCCGCTTCCCAGCAACTCTTGTACAACAATGATGTTTTTTTTTCGTTGGAGAATGACGCACCTGCTTTCCCTTATTTATGTAAAGTTCACAAGGTTTTCAATTCTAGATGTTAGAGGAGGGGGATCATGGGATCTTTAACGAACAAAGAAAAACACGTATTTTTCAACGAACAAAGAAAAACACGTATTTTTCATGTGTTTGTTTTTCCGTTTGTTTTATAAAACCGGATAGTTTTGCGAGTGCGTGTGTGTGTGTATGATTGTGTGAGTGTGCGATATATGTATATCATATAGATAATGTGTTGTAGGGCGTGAGTTTAACAAATAAGTATGGTGGAACTTTCTGCTTGTTTTACACTTGTATCGGTCCTGAACGGAAGGTGTCGTAACAACTTAAAGATGACTACGATTCCCCTTCATCGGACTATATTCAATCGAAGTACTATGAATACACACGCGTGCACTGTAGATAATTAAATAAACCTGTACACACTACAATCATACCTACTGTACGGTGTAAAACTGGGTTCGGATTAGTTTAACTAAAAAAAAACTTTACCAAAGAAGATATGAGAAAATCGTTTAGCTATTTGGCTTATTTGGTATTTTATTTGGTTTTACTTACCGATTTTATCTCCCTTTTATGTAATTTGTATTTCCAATAAGAATTGTTCAGGATCGAAGCTTTCAAGTAGGAATTTCTTTCCAACATACCTTGCTCCATAAAACGCCTTTTCTTCTTAGCTTTGCGACTGAACTGAAAAGTAGGACGAATAGAAAATGATTCGTTTCATAAGCGTGATAATAATTGCAAACCACACGCGCTCGACTGATTGATGGACATGTGGATATTGTAAGCTATTTTCTTGGCACGTCGGTGGTTAATAATTCATGCTTCTTAAACGAATTCTTTCATCGCACATCTGGAAATGTGCATTATAAAAGTTCATGCAGACTACCGGCATGCTTACAGAGTCGTTTCAACATGGGTGTCGGCAGCAATAGCAAGTATACCCTAGCTCTGGTGCTACTGAGGGTCGCTTTAGTATCGGGTGGTAAGCACTCCTTATACGGCACTCACCTGGCATCCGAAGCTTTACTTTTTAAATTTCGAAATCGCTTTCTTCACAGCATTTCCAACGCAAAGAAATCTCATCGCTCTGTACGAACGGTCAAACCAGTCCGGCATGATTAGAGGCATATCCGAAATGGTGAACCTGCTGGCACCGAAATCGCTCGTAATTCTGGTGCAAAATGAGACGAAAATCGACCGTCTCGATAAGCTGACGGTGATGATCCACCACCATAACATCCCGACCTGTGTCTACTACGATCTGGAAGCGTACTTCAGCTTGATTGAGGAAAATCTTAAAAAATCGCTCGAAATCACTTCGCTCATCTTCTGCCACCCGGAGGACATGCTGCAGGACATTACCGACAGGCGGTTGGCCCACCGGCTCAGCCTGTTCATCTTTTATTGGGGTGCCGCCCAGCTTCCGGCCACCTTAAATCCTAACCTGCTGATGGAACCGTTCCGGGTGGCCATTATCACCAATCCACGCCGCAACATCTTTCGGATATTTTACAACCAGGCCAAACCGAATAATCGCGGGGACATGCTGAGCGTTAACTGGTTCGATGGCAATGATATGACGTTCAAGCGGGTTCCGCTGCTTCCATCACCGACGGAAGTGTACAAAAACTTTCAAGGCCGCATATTTACCATCCCGGTGATACATGTGCGTATCTTTCATGGTCTGGTAGCTGGGTAAGGTTGTGCTGACTTTCATTTCATTACACGCTTTTAGAAACCTCCGTGGCATTTCATTGTCTACGGAAATGGCAGTGCCAGCGTGGGCGACAACCAGAACAGCTCCAGCAGCGACGCAGCCGGGGGCTTCGAGCTGGAGCTGGACAAGAACGTGACGGTGGAAAGTGACGATACCTATTTCACGGTGAAAGGTGGCCGGGACCACAATCTGATGCAGCTGATTGCCGAGCGGATGAACTTCACCTTCCAGTACGTGGAGCCGCCGGAAAAGATTCAGGGCATAGCGCTCGGCTCCGAGGACAACGCTAGCTTTTCGGGAGCGCTAGGCATGCTGCAGCGTCGCGAGGTGGAGCTGTACCTTGGCGACGTGGCAGTGACCTGGGAACGGATGAAAGCGGTCGAATTTTCCTTCTTCACACTGGCCGACTCGGCCGCCTTCGTGACACACGCACCGCGCAAGCTGAACGAAGCGCTAGCCCTGGTGCGCCCGTTTCAGATTACGGTTTGGCCACCGGTCATCATAACGATTCTGATTTCCGGCCCCATCCTGTACATTATCATTTCCACGCCCTACCGATGGAGGTCTGCGCAGAGTGTGCACGACCGAAATGCTCGCTGGCGGCCTACGAGAAGCCGTCTGCGCAAACCAGCGTTCTACAATTTGCGCTACATCGAGGAGATGAGCTACACACGCTTCAGAGCGGAGCGGACCAGCTTGATCAACAACCATCATCAATCTCGAGGACAGGACTACCCCAGTCTGGATCGATGCATTTGGTACACGATCAACGTATATCTAAGACAATGTAAGGAACTGGTGCCATCCACGAGCCAGTTTGGGCGCAGGGACACAATTCTTGTAATCTTTACCTTGTTTTAGCGGCAAATATCCCATTCGATGGTCATCTGGCACGGTTTTTCTCCATCTTGCTTTGGCTGTGCGCTACCTACGTGCTTGGCGATGTGTACTCTGCCCAGTTGACCTCCCAGTTGGCTCGCCCGGCACGCGAAAGTCCAATAAACACGCTCGGCCGGCTGGAGAATCGCATGAATCGGGAAGGATATCAGCTGCTGGTCGAGCGGCAGAGCGCATTCCATGCCGCGCTCGTTAACTCGACCGGCGTGCTGCAGCGGCTGTATCGGCTGACACGGCAGCGGTCGGTCAACGATTCCTTCCTGGTCAAATCCGTCGAGGAAGGCATTCGGGTGCTGCAGGCCGATCCAAAGTATGCCGTGTTCGGTGGACGCGAAACGCTCTACTTCAACACCAAACGGTACGGGGCCAATCGGTTTCAGCTGAGCGAGAAGCTGTACACCCGCTATTCGGCCGTGGCCGTCCAGATTGGATGCCCGTTTTTGGACAGTTTGAACGAGGTGTACGTGTCCGGTGGTGATTCCCCTCGTAGAAATGGTCTTAATTTTTATATTCCCATATATACTTTATATATTCCAGCATCATGCGCCTGTTCGAGGCAGGGATCGTGGAGAAAATCACCATCGCCGAGTATGAGCAGATGTTCGGGCGCCAGAAAGGCGGCGTGTCGCACGCGGAAGAAACGGTGCGCACTGTAAAATCTACCAACTCCGAATGTGACACGGACGGTACCGGAAGCGGTAAGCGCAAGACGGACTCGAACGATAAACTGCAGCCAATGAATTTGCGCATGCTGCAGGGTGCATTTCTGGTACTGGCCTGTGGCCACCTGCTGGGCGGTAAGTGTTACACCATCGCGATGTGAAGAATTTATTGTTAAAGAGCGATCCGGTTTGCGCAACTTGCAGGGATTTGTCTTTTCATCGAGCGGCACATGAGAATGATCAACCGTTGTGGAGACACCCTGCGGCAGGGCTGGAGACATTTGAAACGGGTAGTCAGAAAACTGGGCCGAGGAGGATCATTTAAAACGCAAAGTAGCTCATTTGCTAAATAGTCAATACTGGGGTTATTTGTCGCAAATGAAGTAACATTGTGTATTTTCTACGTGGTAAATAGTTTTCGTTTTATTTGTTCAACTATTGCGAACAGTTCCGCCACCTATTACAATTCGTCGAGCTCCCGTAGAAACTCCCGCTGCATGCTGACCAATCTTTCCTGCGTTTGTAATGTGGCCTGCATCATTTCGGCCATCTCTTTCCGACGCGCCTGGATAGCAAGCTCCACTTCACGGTACTGTTTGCTCGCTGGATTTGCGGACACTTCTTCCTCCAGTTGGTCCAGCTGGTCCCGGTACTGCTGGAAGCAGCGTTCGGCTTCTGCCGCCGATTTTTTGCGTTCATTTTCCAAGTGGCTGGTGAGAGTTTTGGTGATAACCGCCAGTGTCGTCGCTGTGCTTTCAACGCTGGGCTGCGGCACGGTCGCTGCTGGCTGCTCGGCTGGCTCGACGCTGCTCTCCGTTGTTATGCCGGTGGTTTCGAGATTTGATTCCAACTCGACTACCGTTTGAACGGTAGAGTACTGTCGAACGCGAAACTTGTGTTTCATTTTGGATGGGGGCTTTTCTTTGTTTTTAGTCTTGTTTATGAGCGTTTTGACAATATTTTCCATATTTTTTCACTAGTAGGCTACTACAATTCTTCGCAGTGCGTCGTCAAAGTGAAAATTTTGGTCTCCAACCATCTGACAGCAAACGGTTCGGTCTGTCATGCACTTTTTCTTCTTCTTTCGCTTGTCGACAGCTGAAATGTTTGTTTATCTCAATGTTCACGACGTAAACAATGTGTCCATACTCCGGCTCGAGCGTTCCTTAATTGTTTCGTCCCCAAAGAGTGCAAAACCAACAGCATTATGGATCCTGCAAAGTTAAAACACATCATTCTGAACGCACGCCACCCGTATGTGGTGCGCAATGCAGATCCCGATTGGGCCTGCTTTCGGCAATCCTTTGCCGAGTGGTGTAAAGCTTTCGACCTGGCGCATCCAGATTGCGTCCCGTTCGAGGGCTGTCCAGTGAAAGGCGGTAACCACCCGCAGTGGGAGTGGGAGCGAACGAAGGTGAAGATGAAGATGCGCGACATTTGCACACCCACTGATACGCGCTGGAATTCGTTCAGCTATCGCAACATCGCACTGCTGCCAGAACCGTGCCGCAGAGGAATCAATTTTGCGTGTTTTGGTTTTCCAGAGGTCGAGCAGGATGTTACCTTCTGGATTGGATCGGCACAAGCCCACACGCCCTGCCACTACGACACGTACGGCTGTAACGTAGTGGTGCAGGTGTTTGGCCGCAAGTCCTGGATTCTGCTGCCACCGGACGCAAAGTTAACGCCGGTGCGCGTGCCCTTCGAGGAGTCCAGCGTGTACTGTGAGGAAAACTTCTACAGTCCTGCCTCTTACGGCCCGTTTACTGCGGTGGAGGACAAGGTGTACCATGTGGTGCTGGAGCCCGGGATGGCACTGATTGTGCCGCCGAAATGGTGGCACTATGTGGAAACGCTCGAACCTGCCCTCAACTTCAACACCTGGCTGGGTTTGGTAAGGGTCGGGTCGGGGGAAACGTACGTAGTATTCAGTTTAATTTGAATTCCCTACCGCTTGCAGGAGACAGATGTGGATTCTCTAATCTCGGAATGCATAACGAAACTGTTGCTTCAGGATTTGTGCAGTGATGTCCCGGATAAGGTGACCAGCCGCCTAATCAATCCCAATGAGGTAAATGCAGGTGTAGTTATTAAACACAACAGGAGACTTATTTTACTCGCTTACTTTTAGGATTTACCAACAACAGAGGAAAGCGTGAGTGAATCGTATCAAATCTTAAACTATCTGCTCAACCAAAGGAGAAACAACAAACGCCAGTCTTCAAATTTGAGGCGTTATCCTTGCGAATACCTGCCTGTCGAAGCCTTTGGCCAATTGGTTGACGAATGCAAGCCATTTATTAAACCGGTTGAGCTGCTGGATCGATGTGATTTCAACAACCTTATTAATCGCAATCGCGCTCGAAACGACCCTTCTTATAAGGATAAAATCAGCGACGAACTAACTGTTGATGAACTTGAGCGAATAGCTAGATTACGGAAAATGGTGAACGTTTGTTGCAAACCGGATGTGGTAAAACTTATAGAGCGCGTTTTGTTGGATGAAACTAGCTAATGACTGGACAAACCGACCGGAACGCTTAGTTTTGGGATAATATAGACTAATATTTGTTTTATTAAAAAAAAAAAGCAACGTGCTTGCAGGTGTGTGCAATATGGTAGTTTTTACTGAAAATTTTGATCGGTGGTTTTTAATACTGCTTCAGTCAAAAAAGAAAAGAAAAATGATATTAATTGTTGTAATTGCGTAATTTGTAATTATTAAAAAAATCTTATTTGAAAAATTAAACTCAATCTAAGCCAAATCCTGTTGGATACAATATCAAAAATGTACAGAACCACCCTGTGTTGCTATGACGTTCAGCGTGAATTGGTGGTAAGTGTCAACAGTGCAAATAAAGAAGTGAAAACAACAGACTGTTTTCCGTTCTTGTACTTTTCTGTTTTCTTTATCGTTCACTAGCAAACCAGGCAATCGAAAAGGAAATGCGTAACGCGTAGTTGCTCGTGCGTACAGTGTGCAGCAAATGTAGGAAAAACGGTTCCATCGGCCGAACAGTGGCATTTGGCGCAAATCTATCTGATTTCCCCGTTTTGCGAAGTGGTGGGCGCGGCGAGTGGGTGCTTCAGGAGCAGTTCAACGTTGGGGAGTTTGCCAATGGTAATTTCATGGTCATTTGTTTGCATTCCGTCACCTGATTAGAAAGCAATTGTGTCGAACTGCGGAAGGAACGTGCTGACGAGTTCGCTATCTTACTCTCGCGCAGCAGCAATTCTGAGACAACGGGGGGCAAGGTTGCGTGAAAACCCGCCCGCCACGGTGATTTCTTCTCGCACACTGCCCCGAGTGCCTTGTGTGCGTGTGCTAAAGCGTGCGGGGAAGTAGCAGCCAGAATTTGTAATCCTCGCCCAACGTACCCGCGATAGAGACAGGTCGAGCGAGAAAAGCGATGAATTACGACGTGCTGTTAAGCCGGACCGGATTCAACAAGCTGTCCATAACACCGCAGCACTTCCGCAGCGTTTCCGAAGGTGACTCACGTTCCTGCGACCACCGCCCGCAGGACGCCGCGGTTCGCGGCAGCGATGGGACGAAAACGCCTGGTAGGAAGATATCGCTACCACCCCATGCACACCGCCACGAATCGGTGTCGGCCTCGTGCAGTCCCATGCGAGGGGGACCCGCCGCAAACCACTCCACCGCCACCGGTGGTCCGGGCGAGGAGTTCAAGGGTAAGGTCGAGTCGAAGCTGCTGACGATGTGGAACAACATGAAGTTCGGCTGGAGCTATAAAATGAAGACAAACTTCTCCAAGGAGCAACCGCTGTGGCTACTTGGCCGATGCTACCACCAGAAGGTAACGCCCGTAACGTCGATGGAAAGTTCGGTAGAGCTCGGCACATCGGGCCCCGACGGGCAGCTGATGGTGCTGCAGAACGTTTACTTCGCCGAACCGTCCAACTCACCGCCGGAGGAAACGGGCACGGATGCGATCGAGGACAGCAGTCCGGAAGCGATCGTCGAGGAGGAAGGAATCGATGCGTTCCGGCGCGACTTTATCTCGCGCATCTGGATGACGTACCGGCGCGAGTTTCAAACGATGGACGATTCGAACTACACCTCCGACTGTGGCTGGGGATGCATGATACGCAGCGGGCAGATGCTGCTTGCCCAGGGCCTGGTCGCACACTTTCTTGGTCGCAGCTGGCGCTGGGACGTGTCGATGTTTACCGCGTACGAGGAGAGCATACATCGGAAAGTGATCCGCTGGTTCGGCGACACCTCCTCAAAGACGAGCCCGTTCTCCATCCATACGTTGGTGGCGCTGGGGAAGGAGTCGGGTAAAAAGCCCGGCGATTGGTACGGACCCGGAGCAGTGGCACACCTGTTACGGCAGGCGGTACGCCTGGCAGCGCAGGAAATAACCGATCTGGACGGGATCAACGTGTACGTTGCCCAGGATTGTGCTGGTAGGTGTGGAACGGGCGGCGTGCAGTATTCGGTTGTGTTGATGTGTTTAATTTCTGTTCCAGTTTACATACAAGACATTCTTGACGAGTGCACTGTACCGGCAACACCGGCAGGAGCACCATGGCAGAGGAAAGGTGCGCCCGGAGGCACGAACAGCTCCGCCAGTACATCCCACACCGAACGATCAGGAGCAACTTCATGCGCAGAAGGCGATGAGGACGTCCAATCTGCTCATTGGAAGTCGCTGATCTTGCTAGTACCGCTGCGCCTCGGGACGGACAAGCTGAATCCCATCTATAACGAATGCCTTAAGGCGATGCTCAGTTTGGACTATTGCATCGGCATCATAGGCGGAAGGCCAAAGCACTCACTTTACTTTGTCGGCTATCAGGGTAAGGCCACTCTATCCGCTGAGCACACATGTGCATTTCAGTTTATATGCGTATTTCTTTTGCAGAGGACAAACTCATTCATCTCGATCCGCACTACTGCCAGGATATGGTTGATGTGAACCAGGACAACTTTCCAGTCGCTTCGTTTCACTGCAAATCGCCCCGTAAGATGAAGCTCAGCAAAATGGATCCCAGCTGCTGCATTGGGTTTTACTGCGAAACCAAGAAGGATTTCTACAAATTCATCGATAGTGTCAAACCGGTGCGTTTAAGATTCTTAAATTATTCAGTGCTTTTTACATGATTGAATTGATTCTAATATCGACTCGTATTGATATTTCTTCAGTTCTTAATACCGGTTCAGCCGGGCAACCAAGACGCCGGATACGCAAACCCATCGTCCGGATCGTCCACCGGTTCTGTTAGCTATCCGATGTTTGTGTTCTGCCGTGGGAAGAGCAGCGAACAACGGGCCGACTTGCCCGGGCAACAACACCAATACCCACATCCGACGGCTTACCGATCACCACCGACGGCGATACCTCAACAGGCAGCCGGTGGCAACGATGAGGACGATGAAGAGGATGAGGATGAGGCAATAGAATTCGTCATTCTATAACCACACCTTTCTTTCGCATTCATACAGCCAAGACACGTCGGTCGGTCGATCGGATATGTGGCCAGCAGTGTAGCAGTTAACGACCTCCATAGTTCACCCTGCCTGTTCTAAGTGGCAACATTCCACCCAGTACGATTGTGTGTGTGTGAAGCCATCGTGAAAATCTGGTACGATCAAAAGCCAATCCGCCGGCGATGGTCATGTTTCGATAGAGATATCAAAGAAACCGCCATGCACATTACATGCCTAGCCAAGACAGGTAATGGAGTATCGTGGAAAAATGTACTTATATTGTGATTATACCGCTTAAGACGAGTGGGCGCGTTATTCAACGACGACTATACCTAGCCTGCAGACTGGTACAATGCCGTACGTACTGTAAAGAGGAAAACTAACTGTACCATAAGTATGTTAATATTAATAATTTAGTATTGGAAGATTCTTATTTATTTCTGCAACAAAATTATTTTGCCGCGCATCGTACTCCCGGTACTACCTTGGTTAAATTTAGCAAAATGCTTCAACTATGTTTTATGGCCGTACTTATTGCATGCAAATGTGTTACCAAGCTATTGAACCGTGTAGATTTAACGTATTATTTCGTATACAATAAATAGAAAAGGTCATCGTATAGAGGAACATATTTTTCTGTTGCACAAATGATTGTTGAATTGTAAAATAAAAACGGTATTCAAATTTGAACCTGTGAAGCAATGTCACCCACGTTACTTTCCGAGAAAGAATTTAATTGCTTTTTAGTAGCGCCACCTAGCGGGAAATGTGAACACTTTTTAACCTGCTGTCAAACAGCGAACAGCCGTGCTGAGCGCAGTTTGTTTTGATACAGTGTTTTAGGACGCGGCGTGCAGTGTTTCGTTTCTATTTCAGCCGGCCGGTACATTAATTAGTGTTGTTTTACTACAGTTTTAATTCGTCTATTGCTTCGCATACTGGTCACGATGGCACCGCAAGATGATAATCAAGCCCAGGAAAAACCTGTCCTCAAGGGTGCGATTACCATTTCGCAAATAAACGGGGACGAAATAACCTTCGTAAGTAAACAACATCTTGGTCGGGTTTTTGGATAGCAATTTTTGTGACTCGCTGTTTCTATGTGTTTCTAGCTTGCCAATCGGTTCTGGGCGCCAGATACAGCAAACGCTCACGAAGCATTTAATTCGCAAATCATCGAAGACATCTACCGGAAGGAAATATGCGATTCGCGTCATTCGCTGCGCCGGATCATGATGCTGGAGTTCAGCCAGTATCTGGAGAACTACCTGTGGCCCAACTTTGACGGTGAACGTGCGACTCGTGCTCATCTGATGTCGATAGTGGCAATGGTGAATGAAAAGTTTCGCGAAAAGGTGGAAGTGTGGAAAGTGTTTGAAAAGAGCAGTGAGCTGTTTGCGAAATTCTTCCAGCGCGTGCTGGAGGCGTGCATCGAAGACCGCCCCGTAACGCCGGCGGTTATGCGTGAGCAGACGGCATTGCTCGTCTTTTTGAACCATTGCTTCAACAGCATGGAGGTGGAAATCTGCCGCGACCAGGCAAAGCGGCTCGTTTCGCTCGCCATGTGGTCCTGTCTGCAGCCGAAAAGGCGCGAACAGGAACTGACCCAGATACCGCAGTGGCGCAAGTTCTGGAAGAAGCTACAGAAACGCGAAGATTCGGAGCAGAAGGAGAAGCTCAGCTGGGAGCGGCACTTTTTGCAAAACCTCATGATCAAGTTTATACGCATTCTCGATACCATTCCGGAAGCTGGGCCAGTGTGTGACGAAACGGTGCGTTACTGTGAGAGGTTTGTAGAGTTTCTGATCGACCTGGAGGCGCTGCTGCCGACGAGACGATTTTTCAACACCGTCATGGACGACTGTCACGTCGTCGTGCGGTGTTCGCTGTCCTCGTTGGTCCGCCGTGAGGAAGGAAATCTGTTTGCTCAGGTGAGTCACTTTTCTCGATTGTACTTTGCAACTGAAGAGGACACTGGAAACGAAGAAGGGTTCGTTTTATTTGGAAAATAAGCAATAACATTGCATGATTTGTTTATCGAATGTTGAGCTAACCGGGCTTTCGTATGCAAGAATCATAGACCTTTCTTGAGATTCTGCGCCTTTGGTTATTTTTTATGTATGGGAGAAAAAGCAAAACACCAAACCCCTTGATTTGTTGGTGTAAAAAATGTACATGCCTCCGGATCGGTTCGGAAAGTTTCTTTTTGTAAAAAATATACCAAAAGATAAACAATGTTGTTTATGTTAACAATGTTGGCCGTCGTTCTTGGAGGCAGTTCATGCGATGCAGCTAATTTTGTTGAACCGCTCATAAACTGGACTGGGTTTAGGTGGGACATTTTTTTTGCTATGAATGCTTTAAAAATGATTTTGTGTTTGATCCCAGCGTAAACAGATTTTTGCTTAAATATTTAAACACGTAAGCGGAGTTTCGTTTGTTATGCAACAGTACGTTTATTTTCGAATACGTTGTATTTTCTAAACAAACGCATTGGATCATTTTGCGTAATTTATTGTTGTGTAAGCTTAGAAGTATTTTTTACGCCAAAATAGCGGTAAGCCACTGTTTGGTTGTGTCGAGAAGTACAACTGCACCAATATGTTTATCAAACTATCTTACGATATGTCTACTCTTTATACAAATATGCTCTACTTTTTTATCTTACTTATTGTTACGCTAATTGCTAAACAGATAGCTAAGAGAGAGTAAAAGAGTAATTGACCAAATTATACATACTAGCAAAATATGCTTGCGGTCTACGATTCACAAGGAGACGTTGTTGTTCTAATCTTGTTACACTTTATGACTAAGCTAGGTAGCGGTTGCAACATATGCGTGTAAAAACTATGACTATGATACTGCAATTTGGAAGCCTGGAAGCATGTGTAATCGGCCTGAGATGCATGTTTCTTGTTCGTCTGGCATAGTAAAAAAACATAATATACCTCGCTACAACTTTACACTACTAGTACCAAATCAAAATTTGCCAGTGGACGGTTCCGTCGGTGCAAATGGTGCGGTCGTAATGGACTTATTACACCACTTGTCCACCTCTTGCTGTCCTTACTGAGACTCGTAGTCTTTTTTGTGCATATGAAATATCAAAACGGGGATTCTGCTCCAATTTTACTGAGAATTATCCTTACATCAACGATTGATGGAGTGAGTGATTGAAATCGAACTGTTACACCACGGCTCAAGGGAAGGTCGCTTAGTATCGATGTACGCATTTACATTTATCATGCGCCCCAAGACACACACCACGCTAGTAATCACCACCGTTCATGTATGTCATCTCGTCGCCCCACTCGGTCGTCTGAGGTGCTTGGTCGCGGAAGCACGATTTCACTAGGAATGTGACATGCTTTTGACGCAGCACGCAAATGTAGAGGATGCAGGGCGCCTGTAACGCATTCGCGATTATGTGCATGTACAGCAGCCCGTCAAAGTGCAGCCAGGAAAGTATGAGAAACAACCAGGAGACGCTCATCGTGGCAAAAATGAGCGTGAACATCACGAAGCTGCACCGTAGCTTATGATGAATCCGTCCGTACGTGTGCATCCGATTGATGAAGCGCAGCGTTGTGACGAAGAAGAATATGTTCACGATGATGATGAACGCGATCGGGGTAAAGAACACGGCAATGCCCAGCCAGCTGATGTTGTCCTGTCCCTCGAAAAAGCTTTCCCTCGCGCTTTGGTGGGTGTCCGCACCAGCCACACTGCGATTGCTTCCGGGCAGGTCGAGAAAGTAGTGAGCAAACACGGCAATGGCCGCCATCGTACCGGTACAGCCCCAGGCGTATCCCGAGTACCAGCAGTACTTCCGGCCGTCGCTGACCCGCAGAAAAACGTTGCGCGTGCGAAACATCTTCCAGATGTAGTAGCCCATCGCATTCAGCCAAAAGAAGGCGCCAAGCAGGCTGACGTAGAAGAACAGGTCCGCAATCAGGAAACTCACGTGATTGCTGAACTCGGTGAAGATGCGCACCAGATCGGCCGCCTGGCTCACGATCAAGCACATCGTGATCGTTGTCACCATATTGCCGACGAGATCGCGCAGCGTCGGCAGCACGAAGTAGATGATCGCCACGACGAGCAGTATGATCATTGCGATCCCGTGGCAGATCGGGTTAATAATCTTCCGCAGCATCACATCACTGTCGGTCCAATGTGTTTCCTCCTTCGGTGAGCATACCTTCGCTATCAAGCCCTCCATCAGTTCGCCGCCGGCCTCGCCGGCGATTCCAATAGCGCGATCCATACAGTACAGCCCCTGCTCGTAGTCGTACTGTAGCAGCGGCACATTACTGTCACCGGCATCGATGTAATCCTCGTCGAGATAGCTTCCGACGCTGCCCTGCATCGAACTATGATGGCGCAGGATCAGATGCCGTAGCTGACCGTCCGGAAAGAGAATCAATTTGTCGTAGCTCTAAAATGCCGGTGAAAAATGGAACGGGGTTAAAAGAAGGAAGGAATCAAGACAACGATACCGATTCGAGAAAAAACAGGAACATTCGATGCTTACGTCGTGATATTCGTAGATGTTGAACTTTTGTTTCGTGCCACAGTCCGGCAGGCCAATGATGAAACGATAGTTGTCGACCTGCACGTTTCGTTCGCCTTTTCGACCAATGAACTCTGGCTTCCATACGGCTAGAAAAAGAGGGAATTTGTTGATGAAAAATGGGCCATATATGGAGGGTCATTCGGATGGGTGGAATGTGTGTCTCCCTTCTTTTGCAACGTTCTTTCTGTCACGTACGGCAAGTGGAATGGGTTAGGCCAGGTGTGCTACCGCCAGCGCTGCACTTGAGCGCTGTGCACAATTGAATGTTATACTTTTTGTTATTTTATTTTAAGACTGTCAATCCTCACGTCCTGGATATCACTTTTCCAATCCTATGCCCCCACAAGGAGCTCTCTCTGTTGTAAGTGGTTCGCCAATTTTCTCTGGCTAGCCCTGTGTTTCGGGCAATGTCTCCTGAAAGAACCAAGCTTTTCCAACACGAAACAGCACGATAGCGCGTGGATGGACGAAAAAAGGAAACACACTTTCGAAAACGAAACGATTTAACAGAACGGAAAGCAATCAGGCACATGTTGTTAGGAGGACGTAATGGAATTTCGATTAAGTTCCGCCTTTTGCTGGTGGAACGCTTTAAAAGCTTTCTACGACGTTTTGCCGCTCAATTTTATATTGGAAGGGCGCTCTTAAGCTTTTTTGATTATGTTTCTATTGATGGTTTCAGCAAAAATAGGGCACATTGCAAGCGAATGGCAAACAAAAATCAACCTTTTCAATGCGTATATAAATGCAGTAAATCAAATCACATACTACACTAAACATACTTAAAAAAAAAAACACATAGACGATTACGTGCTAAAGTATGATTAAAATTCGGCAAAAAAGCAATTTTTATAAATTGAGCTATCGAGAATGTTGATTGCAGAATCAACAGTTGAATCGACATCGCATCATGGATTTATTTGCCACACTCCGATAAGAATATGGAGGGAGGAACGGAACACGCACACAAGAAGGCAAAGAAAAGGAAGCTCTCTACATTTCACTCGCTCTTGAATTATGGCAACCAGTTCCTCACAGCAACAGTAATCCACTCTGAAGTGGGCGTGCGACAACAGTAGCTCCCTTAAAGCAGATATCTATTTATTCTAGGCTAGTCTGAATAAAATCGAGAGTTCTTTCATCTGTTTGGTCATCATCCCCCGCCGCCATGCTAAAGGTAGAATCGTTTATTTGCTGCCCTACCGCATGGTTCCATGGCGGAGTGGAAATCCGATCGTGTGAAGAAAGGCAAGGATAATGGCCTATTCTTGGATGATTTCTGGAGGGCAAGGCAAATCGTTTACCGAGCGAGTACGGTTGGTGGTGGTAGCAATATTGAATTTATTGTTTGAGCAGAAAGTGAAATGCGTTCGATTTGATAATGATTGATGCCGTCACGTCGGTGAAGTACCGTCAGTTTTGATTTTTATAGAAATTTGATTTGCATAAAAGATGGGACTTTCGCTACGACTGTAAAAACAGTAAGAACGTTCTAAATTCTTACATAAATCATTAAGCACATTTAAATTGCTTTACCCTTCTTAAGACGTTCTCATCATAACCGCAATTCGATCATCCCAAGCATTGTGGGACCTTTTTTCATGTATCAAAACCAACGATGTCATTTCGAAGTGTGTACAGTTTACCCAACCAGTTTGTAATCGTGTATGGGACGGGTTTAAAAACTAATTAGCTTGCGCAATTGCAGCTCTCGACCTTTTTGGATTGCCTTTTGCTCGTTCTTGAACCCTTTTCCATAACGTTGATTCGATTAGCAGCGGTTTAATCCAACCGGGACGGGGGAGGAGTTTTGTGGATACGAAAGGGATACACACACTTTCGGCTTATTACTTACTAGCATTTACGGTGGAAGCGACCGTACACTTTCCGTCGTACACGACCTCAAACTTCTCGCAGCATTTGTTTACTCGCACCGGCGAAGTTGTAGTCGCATCGGTTCGGCCAACCATTACGGCAAGGAATGTAACGGCAATGGCGGTGACGGCCATCACTGAGATGGTGGCTGCTGTTGCTGGCATCTTGGGTATCTATAAGTCGCGCTCACGCAGCGCAGTGAAACACAACAACGTGCAACACACTAAATGCACTGGGTGGTGGATTGTAAGGGGTAAGTTGGTGAGATTAGCTGATGTTGAGCGGGTGTTGAGATTCGCTGTTGGGTATTGTCTCGTTTTGTCACGAGAATGATGAACGGTTCCGCGCTCCCCTCCTCCGCTGCTGTGTGAAAGATGGTTTGGACGGGGCAGGGACATTCAAAGACATAACCGTAGTTCCAGTTGACTCTTAGCTGCAGTGCATCGTCATCGTTCTATCGCCGTAGGGTGATCTGCAACAGGGAGGGAACAAAAATAAATAAAAGGCGTGGTGTTTTCAAAATTATGAATGTACAATGTTCAAAAGAGCGCTGTTCTGTAATTTGCATTCAGTACCACAGCAGAAAGGAGACCACCCGTGAGGGACCCTTGCGTGTAGCTAGTGCATTTCTAATTCTAACAGTAACCTTTAAAATACACAAACACACACACACAGGCGAGTGAATCGCACGTGTGTGTTTATGTATGGATCTTTTCAGTGAACATAAACAGACACCTCATTAAATCCAAATACCCAAGAGCACAAACATTCCCAGCATATACACTGAAAGGTCCCTCGTCACCCCTTTTTGGTTTTTTTTTAAAGGAGACTGCTCTCTAGTTTGCCGTTTCACCGTCGAAATTTCTCATTTATTTATGCTGACAGTGAGACAGAGCGTGGCAGTGAAACTGCAAAAAGGCAACGACGATGCCGCGCGCCACTGGTTTGCTGCACTGAATCAAAACCACACTTCACACAGAACCCTTTACGACACAACGTCGGCGAGAACGACGCTTTCGACCCATTCTACCGCGCGATATTCGGGTTGCGGGACATGTGAATTTGGGGGTCGAAGGACTGGGCTGGTAGCTATCGGGGTGCTACCGTATCTAGCGCTCACACCGAAGGAGAAACAAATTGAGATCATTATAGAGTAAGTGATTCACATTATCATCGCCATCAAAATAAGATGCGGCTTAATGGGTAAAACACCTCGAGCAACAACTCCCACATTGCTTTAGCGGACGTTTGGTGAGAATGGCGACGAAATCTCTCCATTCTTGCGTACCATAAATTGTTGCAGCAAAGCACAAAGGTTGTTTTGCTAATGAGCCGGGTATGTGTAGAATATATGCGAGAGGAACATTATAAAGTTCACGCTGCTCGGGGATGGAAGGATTAATTATCGAACAAATCATACTGGCGAATGAGGGAGCTGGATTATCTCACCTCATTATAATTTGATGGCCGATGTGCAGAAAAATCATCCATGACGACGATCCCACGTGATGGGAGGATATTTTGAGGAGCTTTTAAATTAATATACATTAGTACTTTTTCAACAAAACATTGTATTGCTAAAACTGTGTGTGTTTGTTCGCGATCTAATTCAATAGTTGTAGGACAAATTCAACACACACCCCAACCTGGATGGTAAAGAGACCATAAGCTTATGTTAATGTTAGTTCTCTTAGCCAAACTTCCGACCAGATAGCTAAAGCACACTCAGCCAATCGACCACAACGGGTTTTGATTGACGACCCAAGGAGCAATGTGTGGGTCAGAAGGCGGTTTGGGAGCCACCGGTTTGGTCGTTAGCTTGGGTAGCCGGGCTCTTGTTGTGTATAGACGAGCAGCACCCTTCCGTGCACGGATTGTGGAAGAACCCTTTGAGTGGATGGCCATTTGCGTGTCCTGTTTCTGAGCGTGTGTTTGATTTGATGTTTGTCATTTGCGTAGACGGCATCTCTAGCTGAATGAAGCTTCCTCCTGCTTCGTAAAGTGTGCCTTCGCATGGCGGAAAGAGAGCAGCGAAGCTTAGCGTCTGACGGGAAGCAATTACTTATTTATGCTCTTCACTGTGTTTCGTTTAGTCAGCCACACAAATGCCACTCGGCTCGCTTCATCATCTGCCCGGAACAGCATGATTGGTGGTGGTGTACTATTAATTATGCGTTTCAGTTTTCATCCCCCCCAGTTCCAGGGATGGCTGTAATTCGACGATGCTTCCCATCTTGTTTGATAGATTTGTTAGCAGAAAAGCGCCATGGATTTTATTAAATACGTGCTTAAAATCCGCACCACTTACAAAGACGAAATGAACGAGAATTCAGTGTGCCACACTGCGCTAATATATACTTTCGAATTATTTGAGGCAAGTTCCGTTATTTATATCGGTTTTGGAATCAGTGTCCCACTTCCAGCCACTTCAATTACTGTTCGGTCCAAGCAAAAACTCTGCGTGTTAAAGATTCCATTCATCCCTCCCTGTGTGCGGTGCGGTGCGAGGTGGGGCCGGTTGTTAATTTTACACTTTTTATGTATCTGTGGTCGGCCCCATCGATCCCCCCCCACCTCAGCAGCAACGACGACAGCATCTTGAAGATATTTTCGCATTCCTTTTATCTTGCCAATTCCAAACTACTGGGGGACACGATACTCTCTCGATATGGGTCTTTGCCATGGTGCGCGGCCCTCCCTCCAGTTCCACCGGGGACTGATTGGTCTGTGCGGGACGACGATGCGAACGATGCGTACGTGATGATAAGAACGCAGCCGGCGTTGACGGCGACCAGCATCAGGTCCCGTTTGGCCGAGTTAGTATAGTATAAGGACTGAAAATGTCTACCGAGTTTTTGCAACACGGAGCCACCTCATCAACATCAGCAACAAGGAATTGTTTGTGTGGGTCCCATCTTCGGACGCCAGTTTTGAGCGGGGACAGGATATGGAAGAACGTTAATCGAACATTCCCAGTGGGCCTGCGGGAGAGTGCAGGCTTTAAGTGCGGGTCCCACAAACCCGAACGGTGTTCTTTCCCGATAAGGTTCGAGAGACAGAAGACAAGTGGTACCACCGGGCTGCTGATGCGCTATTGGACTGAACTGAAGGAGCCGGTATAGATAATAAAAACAATAACGGTTCTGTTTCTATTGAACACTCTCCGTGCTATCTCGAAGGATGGGACACTTTTCCTTAATGCCCCCTTCATACACTCTCTCCCGTGTGCTTTATATATATATATATATATATATATATATATATATATATATATATATATATATATATATATATATATATATATATATATATATATATGTATATATATATATATATATATATATATATATATATATATATATATATATATATATATATATATATATATATATATACTCAAGTACTCCAGTACGCGCTGACTTGAAGGTAACGCAGGGTACGTTTTGGCACACTGGCCGGGGCGCCATTGCGTGGTTCCATTGTCTACAAATATTTTAAGAAAAATCAATCAATAATTGTCTCCACCCATAAATGGATGAAGGTACGCGGGCGACCGGTCGTATCAAATCAGGTCCATTAGAGTGTCCCCAAAACGGGGTCCCGGGAATGCTGTTTTGATAGGAAGATTCTATGTGTGCAGAATGAAATGAAGCTGAAGAAGCGCGAGCGGCTATGAATGCTAAAAGGGCAACCAAAACCACCACCATCGACTGAATAGCAGCAGTAAAACATTAATATTCATCTCGCAATACTTAATATGTGCTGCTCATCATCGGTATACATAAGCACACACATACATACATCAAAAACCTTGAGGGGCTAGCCACCCAAACGTGGAATCCCTCTGGCGATCTGATTCTGCAAACCAGAGCAACGTACGTCGCCGTCGTTCTGGTGGGTCATAAATTCCAGAATCGTTTTTTTCTGCTGCTGCTGCTTCTTTTTCGCCCTTGCACTGACCCGGTTTTAACGGTTACAAGGGACATGATTGGGGAGGATGTGGTCCTACTTGTTCTTTTACCAGAGGCTGGAGCGAGCAATAATCTTGCAACTTCTAAATGTGCCAGAGTATGACGGCGACGACGACCAAAAGGTTCGATGTTTTTGATGGCTTGCTGTCAGCGCAAATTGTGTGTGTGTCTGTGTGTGGAAGAGATTTCCCGAGCAGCTTTCCCGCAATTCTATGCCGCGATAAAAGGAAGGACGCATTTAGGGTCTGCAAGACGCTGTTGGCAGGTCACGTTCTTTCTTTGCCGTCCTTACCGGTATTCGCAACTAAACCAACCGGTGAACGCTGTGTAGTGCTGTGCCGGTTCAGCTGATCCTTGTACCTCTGATGAAGATTAATTATCCCAGGGTTTCTGTGTGTCTGTTCATGTGTGGTTTAGGAACGTTTTGTTCTGGCGATAGTGTGCAGTGATTATTAGCAACCATTTATACATGGTGGCTTCTCTGTGGCTGGCCGATGGATGATTACCGTTGTCGGAGGGGTTTTGATGGTTTATGCTCATCATGCTGCAGGATATGTTTGCATCTTTCTAGCGAACGAAATAGCTAGAACGAATTTGCTAGATATAGCACCAGCCAAGAGTCACTACTAGTGTGCCACATACCATAGCTTTATTCGATTTCTATAAAGTGCAAAATTTACCAGATCAGCTGCACACCTGTATTATAGCTACATAAAACGTAACGACACGGAAGTAAGGGCAAAGAATAGAATAGAGTCATTTGCATACCAGGGCAGTAAAGTGGCCCCGTGAGCGATAGGAAACGCGTTGTGCTTTAGAGGAGAGCAACGGCAGCCACCAATGCCCTGTAGCAATATGAACCTTTTTGGATCGCTTTATTAAAACGATGCTTTTGTATATCGCTTCATTTTCGCTTGCTTGTCTAACTTGACGCGGTTTTCGTGGGTGTAAACGAACAGTTTGTTGGTTTAATGTTGTTTTGTTTTGGTGCGTTAACAAACGCTTTTGATTTGTTTATCTTGTTGCCCATTTTATGGTGATATTGGAACGTGTTTAGGTTTTATGAATATGATGATCCCTCCCCAAAAAACCGTTTGGGTTGGTTTTTTAAGAAAAAACAGACGCGACGACATGTGTTGTATAGGTTTGTTGAATGAACGCGCGCCTCTCCATTCGCTGCTCCTACGAAAATCGTCTTAACTATGTCACGTGTCATCCTGCGCGCGTATGCAGAGAATCTTAGCAGGAACCAAAGAACCAGAACGACAAAAACGGCCTCACCAAAAAAGGAAAGTAACAGGACCTAGACACACACACACACACACAGACGAAAATGCGAAACCGACCCCACAAATGGTACGCTTTTTGCTTTGATCCTGTTGTAAAAGAAAACCCACTGTGGCCGTGTGCTCGCGTGTTTTTGTTTGCGGTAGTGTCTTCTTCACATTTCACATTTACCTCTCCAAAGGATCCGCTCCATCCGTACCGGGAAGGATGGTGGAAATTAGATTTTGTGTGTTTTCCGGTCTCTTCCGGACGCGTAGAGAGAGAGAGTGAGAGAGAGACTGAGAGAAGGTTAGTAACACACTTTGTCCCTATCGATACGCGGCGACTTGTCGTTTATGTGGGAAGCGACTCTTCCGCGCCATAATGTACCGGTCGTCTGACGGTACTTTTCTCCCAGCCCTGTTTGAGTGCTGCAGCACACAGCCGATCGTTTTGGCAGTGCTAAAATTGTAACATACCGTTAAATATTTCATTTAAATGGCAAAAAATAGAACAAATTTAAACACCAAAAATACGGTGACGGTATACCCAGCAGCAGGAGGAGCACCCAACCATTCGTCGTTACGTTACGGCGACGACGGGGCACACACACGCGGGTCGTACCATAATAGCTGCCATCGGTACAATTTATTATGCTTTACGACGCCCAACGCCCGTTTGTTTTACACACACACACATACATACTCTCTCCTTGGACCATTTTATTCCAACGCCCGCGGAGGAGTTATGCTGCACGTGCACTAGAGGCAAGGGGGTGGTATTATGGGTTCGTTCGGGGCTACCCTTCGCTGTTGGGGCGGTTTGCACTTTTATTTGCATTCCGCATATTTCAACGCCGCACGCAAGAGAAGCAGCACGGCGGGACATTGGTAGCTTGGTTGTTTGTCGCCGGCCGCCGGCTGCTGGGGCACGAGAAATTGCGCCCGAGAAAGCTGCCTTATCTCGCTAAGGGTTATGTCACGAACTTGGAAATCCCGCCAGATTATATTACATTCGCATTCCGGTGCCGTGCCATTGCTGTGCAAAGGTGCAGTGCACGAACAGGTGGATTAAAGTCTACGCTCTGCTGCGCAAAAGTAGTTTTCCTACTATTTTTCTGTTCTCAGCTGCGTTTGTAGTTTGAAATAGAAATGAGAGTTTTACTACTGTTTTCAAGCGGCTGGGGAATAATTTTAAGCAGTGTGCCACGTGGACGGAATGAGACCCTGTAAGGACGCCGTCCAGGATTATATGTAAAACAAAACACAAAATATGGTTATTAGGGTAAATGCGATTCAAATGATGCCAAATTATGCTTGAAAAATTTGAAATTTAAAACGTATTATACAAAGCAAGCGACAAATTTGTTGCAAAAATATAGACATCTTATGCCAAATTGTCTCTCAGCGGGAGTTCAGACCCCGTTTTAGTTAGGTCCCCGTTTTAACCAGTGACAGTTGCGAAACGTACCACGGTCGGTGGCTTTCCAGAAGGATGGTATAACAACAACCACACACACGTAGACAAACAAGAGAAAATTCGTTTACGATCTTCTTTGCAGTCCACATCGCTTTACAGAAGCCGATTCACCTAATAGCTCGGCAGGATTCGCACCCGGCTGGTACACATACGCTCATCGAACGCCGTTGGTGGCTTTTTGATGTTTTTTTTTTTTCTTTTTTTTTTTGGCGAAGGGTAGCCAACATTTTTGTCAATTATTTTCTCCTCTTTTCCTCTTCTTTTGACTTGTTGCTTTGCTTTTTCTCTTTTTATCACAGCCAAAAGTGCAAACAAACTGTCCCTCCTTTCTCCTTTGGGCAAAGGAAGTTTGCGGTTTTCGGCAGGCATTTTTTTTTCTTCCTGCAAATAACGATTGTATGTGGTACCCCCATCGGGTTGGGGTCTATTTTCACCCGACATATGACGACTGTTTGCGTGCAATCATTTAAATTCTTTCGTTTTGTCCTTTGGGCGGTTTGCCTTGATGTGGCTTTCCATTTTTTTTTTTCGACCGCCGGGGTTTGCTTGGTGTGTGCTAGAGTGTGTGATATTAGTATGTGTGCGTTTGGCTACCGGCCCGGGTTTTGTGAATTTCAAATGCCAAAAGATGCTAATGTGTGGAAACAGCCACAAAGGAGGGAGAAGAAAAACATAAACCAGATGTTTTTACAAACCCCAATGCGAGGACGTCGTTTGTAGGCGAAAAAATGCTAAATAATTAGGTCCCAATTTCTATTCCACCTCAGAGGATGTGAGTGCACAGGCACTTTAAAATTGAGGCCAATTTAATGCTGGGTGGGTGTACGTGTCGCAAGGTTTACTTTCGTTCGGTTTGAAAAAAAAAAACGGTTTGCAAAAGAAATCTAATTGGTGTACCAATATCAACGATGCAAGAATGCGGAATCAAGAAAAAAAACATATATTCCTTGCCGATTGTAGGTTGACAAAAGGAATTTCCCGAAAGTGTAATATTGTCGCAAACAATATTCTTTGCTCCTTGCAGCCATTGTTGCTGCCCTTGTTGTGTCCTGTGGGGTTTACATATGGCCATGGCAACGTGTTCACCCAAAATTTTGTTGAGTGCGCAATTCATTCACACCTGTACCGGTGGTGATAATCTGCTTGTTGCCCGGCGGCTCCCATTCTCTCTGCTTATGCCTCCTCTTTGTACCTTTGAAGAAGTTTGTCAGATGTTAAAAAGTACCGTCAGAGCAGCGTTGATAGAGTCGAATCTAAAAATAAGAATAAAGTAAAACCTTGCACGCCAAGACTTGAGGCGCCCATTGGATCGAGCAGTTGGTTCCTCGGAAAGAAGCCATTTCGCGGCAACGCTTCAATAGAGACGATCAGCCCAACTCAACCGCGCCCCAACCAGAGCCATTCAACATAAAAGAAGCCGGGTATAAGCCGCCGTTTCTTCCTCCTTTCTTCGGTTTAAAGAAAGAAAATCCATAAATGTTGTGTGTTGGGGTTTTTTTTTTCCTCGGTAGGAGTACATATACACAAGGAACCACCGTGCACATTGAAAGCTTGAAAACTGCATCTCTCGTCAAGCGTGTTCCTTTTACGCTGTTCGATACAGACTCCCACCGAACCGGCAACAGAGTAAGAGCGTTCTGTCAAGCAGGGAAGTGAAACCAGTCAAACAGCGTAACCGGAAGTTCTGTTTTCACTGCCTTCGTCATATGGTGCTGTGGGGCTCGATAGTTGGCACGAGACGAGAATGGTATATGTTTGAATTTATGGGTTTTGTGTGCACAAACACACACATACACAACATATCGCATATTTGCAAAATTATGCTTTGGGGGTTTTGGCGCTGAGCTGTAGCGCACACACCGGCCGGCTGCACACACGTACATTTCCTTTTCCTTAAGTCCTAAAGCAGGTTTTTTTTTTACTTCTTCGTTGTGTATATCTAATAAACGTCAAGGGGTTTATGTTACACGCGCACGCCGTGCCCCGCATTGGGATGCGGTTATGTGTTATGGTAATGTAGTCGCGTACAAACAGCG
The DNA here is from genome assembly GCF_943734735.2 of Anopheles gambiae. NCBI lineage: Eukaryota > Metazoa > Arthropoda > Insecta > Diptera > Culicidae > Anopheles > Anopheles gambiae. The sequence continues at coordinate 46,894,141 of NC_064601.1, forward strand.
CAAACATTGAGCGGAAACGAGGGGAACACACAGCATGAAGCGCTGTTTGAACCATCATACCGCATGTGGCTGGGATGTCACGCCAGTCCAGAGATTGGGGGCCATCGGAGGCTAAGTAAGCAATGCTTTTTTTAACGTTCAATCTCTCGTCATGAGTCACTTTCGATTGTTGGAACTGGGCAAAGCCATAAGTCTTAAAGAAGTTTATTGTTTACCACTGACAAAACCGTGGGCGCAAATCAATTGCCGGGTGAGTTTGATCGAGATCGATCAACAAACGATGCTTTTGCCTCGATCTGTCGCAATTGTCACAAGTCGCTCAATCGTTACTGGTAATTGAGCGGCCTCTGGGAAGAGCAATCACGGCAGTAAACGACCGTGACTAATCTTCCCCATCACTAGTGACGTCATGCAGCAGCTGCTGCCGCTGTGGTTGCTGTTGGGAAGGCGGAGGTTTCTGCGATCGACGATGACAAACAACGCATGCATACACACACACAGAGACACATATACACCACCTGGTCGTTCGCTCAAGCTGCTTTGCAATCTTAAATCCACGATCCAGGTGTAGCAGGTGTGCGTAGCAGGCGATTCATAACTTCGCCACGGACTTGTGGGCGCAAAAACACACACTGAATCGCGCGCGGATCGCGGTCACCATGGACAGCAGCGATGCATTGCACTCAGCATGTGCGCGTGTGTGTGTGTGTTTGTTTGCACCGAACCGTGCAATTCCACCAGTGCGCGCGTGTAGCAATAAATACACATAACTTTCCGTTTCCGTTCCATGCATTGGGCCAAACGGTGGGGGGGGGGGGGGGGGGGCACACCTACACGCCCGGCGTTGTGGTTGGTTTTTGTTTTATTCGTTTTCCCTCTTCCTCGATGTTGGACGACGGAAGCTTTCGCGGATCGCTGATGGTTGATGGGTTTGCTCGCACGTTGTTTACCACCACAAGCCCGGCGTTTCGCTTTTACCTATTGTCCTGCAGCATAATTGATTTTTCTTGTGACATTCACCACACACACACAAACACACACATACACCTCGGGTTAGGGGATTGCACTAAAGCTTTTTTTTATCCCGGCAAACTTCCTTCTTTGCTTTCCCGATCGCCACACTAGACCTACCCACACACACATATACACAAACAGAAACACATGTACGCGAAGAAGGAAACCAGCGTGAGCGTTTCACCTGGACGCGCAGTCACTGCCAGTGCCTCATTATGAATTTTCTTTCCAAAAACCAGATGCCACACCATACAACACACACTCACACACACACAGATGCACACATACACACAGTGGGTATGCATGAATGCCAACACTATGGAGCGTGAAAAGGAAAAAAAACCGGGCCTGGCTAGCCCAACCAAAAACCCATTATGATAGCATCGTAGTCGGCGTCGTCGTCGTCGTCATTGCGCTCCTTCTCTTTTGTGCTGCTGCGTAAACTCGCTTTTACGTCTGTTTCTCGCTTATTTATACGGCCGGTAAACTAAGCGGCTTCGTGGCACACCAGCCCAGCCAGCTTCTGCTGGGACCCACACACACACACACGACTGTGTTTGCGGTGAACGGCGGTTCCTCTTTTTTCGGCAAATTCTTTAACACACGATTCCAAAAATGGAATGTATATCAACGCGTTTTAGTAGCGCCGGTCACGGGAATCTGGGCACGCAAGTGACTGAGAAGCTCTAAATAACTGCTGCTGCTGCTGACTCACTTGTTTTGTTGTGTTAACTGTGCCGGACCACGGCCGGATGTGGGCAGCGACGGACGGCTAAAATCACACTCAATGCCGGCAAACGGGCAAACAACGCACAAACCAGCAAACACGCACGAGCTGGTCCGCGGATGGCAGGGGTACTCGGACGTGCTGAAATGGGTGTTAACCTGCGAGGTATTGCAACTGGTGCCACTAAAGTTTGTACAAATTAAACCTACAACTGGCAGAAATATAGTTTTGTGTGCTGTTATATTGGAAGTGTATTCAAATAAATTGTTATAATGCTTGTTTGCTTGTTACCCGTCGAAGAACCTGAAGAACGGTGATATTTTAAAGCTGCTGAAGATCCCTGTAAGTGTGTTGCGCAGGTAGCGTCCCGATGGTCCAAGTTTTCTACTCGGCGTAGCATAAACATAGTGACGTTTGGTTCGGTTTATGAGGGCTGGTGCGGTTCTGTACAATTATAGCAATTTAAAATTGCGGTTGAGCTTCATGAACAGTTTATGGCATTTTGGGTTGGGCTGGTTCTAAATTATTTTGATTTACAGTTTTTCCTGCGTTACGTGACACTCAAGGTACGCAATTTTTTTTAGCATACAGTATGTATTAAATAAGTAATCAAGTGCATAAAAGTACTAAATTTTATAAAAAATAGCCATATATCAACAACGTGATATCAGACTTACACGAAAATGTGCGTCACCGTGCAACCAGACATTCCGCCAAATGGCGTCGCGCCGTGAAGCGGGGACCGAGCTGTAATAATGTATGGACCTTGAAATTTGTCAAAAAATGGGTTTTCCATACAAACGCATGCTTTTTAATTTAACTGCCAGCAAACTATCGAGCTATTAGCCGGTCTCGTGGTACAGTCGTCCACTCGTACGACTTAACAACATGCCCGTAATGGGTTTAAACCCCAAATGGACCATGCCGCCATATGGCGCGGCGGCGCCACGGAGGTGACGAAATGTTGAAAAAAAAATTCAACTTTGTCAAAACTGCTTGTCAACTGCAAAAAAGAGCTTTTCTCGTGGCCGCATCAAAAATCTACACAAGAACGACAAAAAGCTCAAACAATCTGAATATCATTGATATTTTGTTTAAGAAGTACTAAATAGATAATAATAAATCGAATAGAAACATGCATTATGATCATAGCAATGGGTCACAACTGGGCCAGCTGTTTGTTTACGCCTCTTCGCAAAAATAAAATTTTGTCACTTTTTGTCAACTTTTGTCAACTTTATTTCCAGGCTGCTCCAGGTTACGAAATTTTGACAAAAGCTCAAAAAAGTGTCCAAAGCTCACGTTTTGTAAAAAATTTCAGCAGTTAGTCACTCCCATGGCCTCAAAAAAACTATTGAGCGTTCAACTAAAAAGCGTTCAACAATTGAATTCTGGCTGTATTTGAATAACTCGAAGAAATACTGCATATCATTAAATTAACCGTAATTAATATTATCTATTACCTTTAAGATTTAATCTATTATTTAAAGATATTTTAAACAAACTATATTTTTCAACCAAAAATTTAACTTATATTTCCACCTGTTTTATCACCTGGTACAGATCATTATTTTAAGCCAATTTTACACCATAATTACTACGTTAGTCGTTACCCTATGAAGCAGACGGTCCAATGAATATTGATAACAATGTTATCCTATGCTTTTTTCAAACTAATTTGAAAACTGAGTTAATTAAACAAGTCACTGATCAGTCAATCTAGGACAACCATGTAAACATAAAACAACAATCGATACGGATACTTTTTCCTCATTGTACATGGAGTGTTCATTAGTTGATTGTTTGTTCAATTGATATAATTGATATAATTATAACATCATACGAACTGCTCTTGAAATAATTTTTTCGTGTCAAGCGAACCGAAATGCGAATCAACGTCCTTGGGTGGTGCTCATGAGTAGTCCGAAGTAATTATAGATTTTCATGGAATTTACGTCAATGGAAAATGCCTTTCTCTTTCTAGAAATGGCCTGGTGCGATGGAAATGTGCTTTCAATAAAACAGCACAGAGTAGGATTCTCTGTAACTTTTAATTGTATATTGTTCGTAATAATGCGGCCCCTGTTGACATTTATTTTTTACATTACATTGGTTCTAGGCTCAACAGTACTTTAAAGGATTTGAAAGGAGATATTCAATGTAGCTTGAATTAAATGACCCCTTCCTCGAAATACCCATAAACATAACTTTATGCTATTTGATACCGGCAGTTGGTCGTTAAAACCAAAAACAAACAAAAACAAAACTGTACGCAGTCAGGGTGAGGATGTTTTGAGATCCGTTTTAATCTGCCCAAGAGCAATTATTACTGTGAAACGCTTAAATCAGGATTAGTAGAGTTTACATATTGCACAAACGGGACATCGGTATAGATCGCTTCGAACATTTTAATTGCAATGATGGTATAATCTTCCCCGATGCCAAAGAGTACTGTTTGCTGCATGGCAAACCTTTTAATGGCTTTTTCGTCCTGGAATCGTACGTTCGAAATGTCCTCACACCATCGTTAGCATTTTCACCGGAAGTAATATCCCGCAGCCATCCGGAGCGAGAATTTTCAAGCACTTAATTCGGGAATTATTTGCCCAACCTCAGGTGAGCAGTGTAGGTCGCACGAGCAGTTTGGGTCGTCGTTCTGTGGAAATTAATTTTGTGATATAAATCGTGAAACGTGCAGGAACTCGAGTGTAAAGCTATGCTGCTTCAAAGTTTATTGTAGTTCAAACATTCCGCATCACCTAACCGATAGTAGTAGTTCTTTGTATGTAAATTCCATTAACAGACTTAGGCATCACCTCAATCACGCCACCGCACACGGTGCAGCAGCGGGTTGCAAAGGCAGGCGGGTGTAGCATATTAGATAACGCAACTTTTGCGACGCAACGCTAGATCTGTTTAAACATTGTACGCGTGCCTCTATGTATAGTGTAAATTCTTCATCAACTTCTGCAACACATTGCCCTCCCCATAATGCTAACGTAACCCTAACGCCTTAACAAGTTTGTGTGTAACTAGTTTTTGTTGCTGTTGCTGTTGTTGCTATAGCTGTGATAGCCACCAAATCGAATGTGATAAAAATAATGCTCACACCTGTTCGATCGGGTGTTGTTGGGAAACCGCTTGGGTATAAAATGGTCCTAATGGACTATGTGCGTTCCCACAGGAACGTTTCTCTCTAACGCTGCTTGTACAGCTCGTCACAAATGAGGCCATCGACGGTGGTGAGGTGCCACGCACTCTCCTGCCGTCATCAGATGGCAGGTGGCCGTTCCGATGAGCCATCCTCGCTGGGTTGGGTTTGCTGTTTCGTAAGGTTCCGGTGTGTGTTTACTTGATGATAAGATCATACTTCCCCGTATCGCGACCTGTGCGTGGCAGGTGATGTTGGCATGTTGGAAAATGATAATAAAATACAGTTAAGGGAGTTGTGGATGCTATCTGCTATGGGAAGGTGCCTTCGCTTTCTATACTTCCCCTCCCGCAATCAATCGATCGCAAACCACTTACCCTCTTCGTGCAAGTGTTCCTGCTCGTCGTCCTTCAGCTCGGCCCAGCGTGCCGGCGCCCGGAAGCAGAACACCCACCGGTTGGCCAGCTCGCGCTTGATGCGCTGCCGCCAGACGATCAGCACGAAGAAGATGAGCACCCCGTGCAGACAGTTGACCGCGTCGACGATGATCCAAAACCAGGACTGGGGCACCAGACCTTCGCTCATGTGGAACGACAGGATCTCGAACACCCAGATAAGCCCGGACAGCAGGAACAGCTTCAGATACAGCATGCACTTGTACCGGAGTGACTTTTTTCGATCCGGGCTAAGGTCGTCCCCGCTCGCATGCAGATGCAGGCTCGTCCAGACGAACAGGAAAATGTTTATGCTCAGCATCACGCTCAGCGGTAGGTAGACGAAGTACGACTGTTCCCGCTCGGCTGGAAGGAAAGCAGGGAAAGGAAAATAGACAGAGAGCGAGTCAATATGAAGGAGGCTTCTGAATGGAGGCAACGAACGACACTCAATTCTATTAGAAGGGCAAAAACTCACTTCGGAACCAGCAGGAGATTTCACCCAGCGTCGGATACCGGCTGTGATAAATGTAAACCATGGTCGTTAACGTCACTGCGACGGTGATGGCGTAGATGTGGTTCAGGATATACCAGGATCGCTCTCGGATCTTCCACCGGCGTGCACTGGAAATTCCACGCACGGGACCGTGGGATGACAGGATGGCACAAAACCGATTAATCAATGAGAGCAGAGCGTTCGCCGCACCATTAAGCTTTTGAGCGGAAGCAGTGGCGAACCCTTGGTGGCCGTCATACTTACACTGTCAATTTCCATACGTTCGCCATCACCATGTTCAACCATGCGAAGTAGCTGATGAGGAAGAAGTACATCAGGAACGCTGGAACGACGAGAGCATACCGGAACATGAAACGCATTTGTTTTGCACGACAAGAAGATAAGGAGAAAGAGCACTGTGTGGAAGGCACACCGGCATCGGAGGGCATAATTGTCCTAAAGTCCTCCAACAAAAGCAGCGTCCTCCCAGCACATTTATGGTAGCGAATGAACGTCGCTACCAGCAAATAACATCGTATCGTTCTTATCTCATTATCCTAGATCGGTATGAACGGTTTTGTGGCACGGGGTCAATTTTGGAGGAACAAAAACATGTCCGGATTCTCATCATCCGCATTCATGACCGCTGTCGGGTTTTACGATCCAGTGACCTAAATGCAACTTTTCACTATCTAGCTTTTGTTATTTTCCAAATCGAAAGAGCTCTGTCAAAAAGGGAAGGCAACCAAGATCGAGATACATGTTCCGCCTGAGTTGAGCCTTATTCTACTCGCAGAAGGAAACGGTTTTTACTTCCTGAGCATCCCCCCCCTCAAAGTCTAGGTGGTTTTGTTACGGATTGGATCCCATCAGCATCACATACTTCTTATTGATTCAGTCTTGTCCTAAATCCATCAGCATCTCCGTATCACAAAGCATTAGACGAAAAGTACCGCAGTACATCGTCCTTTCGTTTAATCGGTGGAGAGAGCATTAACCTTTGCAAGGAGCTGAAGGATCTTGCTGGTGGTCGACCGTAACGGTAGCGTTGGTTTGGCATTGAGAAAGTTTTTTAATCTCGCCACGACACTTTGAATGTAGTTATACTTTCCGTTTTCTTTGCCGATTTTGGCTTCGGAGCGACCTATTTTTTTTTTTGCTTGTTCCCGTACAACAAATTTCACTTTCGTTTGAAGGGAAGCTTTCGTCACTTTCTGCTCCGACAGACGGCTTCGTATTTGTGCCCTTGTGCCGGTTGCTTGCGTTCTTTTGCGCTCTCGTTAGCATGCTAATTACATTCGGTGCTGCATTTTTTTTTTTGTATGCCGTGACGCCGTCTTTGGCGCTTCACTTTCTGCTCCACGTTCTATTTTGCAATCTAATTTAGCCCATCGACAAAGGCACCTCCCGACTGCCGATGTGGTGACCGTCTCTTCCGATGGCCATACTTTAACCTTTGAGGTCGGTCACGACGGAATTGATGTATCGCTCGCTGTTTGCTCGGCAAATGCTTGGCAAACAGAAACAGATGTCTCCTTATCTGTTTGTGATACCGGCATAGTACAGGCCTACGAAACCCTTTGCAAAGTATGCGGTGATACCGGTTATGAGAAACGTATGGTCAAACCCCAAAAAAATGCGACTACGACAGCAAATTTTGTTGGAAAAATAACGTTCCACTTGAAATCTTTTCTCGAAAGCTTGCAGCAAAAAAGGAAGGACATGAAACTTTTAATGAATTCCAAACCTGAGTCTTGTGATCCCACAAAAATGTACGTTCTGCATGGGCAATAATCGAATGCCATGGGGCCTGTAAAGAGCGCTGGTATTAGTTTTTCCAGACAATTCATTCGCATTCAACAATTTGGAACGTTTGGATTTGTGGCGTTGGATCCAAAATCGAATCGATTAGTCTTTCGATTCGAATCTATCACCGACAGCTGCCAACCGGGATCATGCATTATTGACAGCTTGGGACTGGGGATTCGTTTTGCTGAGCCCTTTTTTGTTCCCATCGAGATCCACCAGTCGTTAGGCTACTTCATCTAACCAGAGTGAAGCATTCATCCATCACGGGATATTTATGAGGAATATTTCATTCCACGCCGCTCTGTGCTAATCGATCGATCCGGTAATAGTACGTAGAATTTGAAATACGTTTGTGCAATAAAAATAGAAAATCGCACTATAGCGAGAAGGAAAACAAAACTGCAAAAACCAACGGAAACGGTTTCCAACGGTTTCCTGACTGCCACGAAACGATGCACTTTGCAAGCACCAATGGACTTTCAATTAACCGAACCTAATCGATTGCTTGATGGAGCGCATAGGGAAGAGGCGCAAAACTTTCGCCCGCAGGCTCGCTTGTTTCGCTTGCGCTTGCCGCGGGCGTATTGACCGGGCGGAACTGTCTGGCTTGGTGGTGGTTCATTTTCCACCTCATTGCGCCGCGGCAGTGTGACCGTGAAGCGCGTTGACCTACCGATGACGGTGCAGAAGGGCGTGTGCGTTAGTGACACCCACAGCTGGACCAGGCTGAGCAGGAACATGAATACGGCCAGGCTGCCGACGGCTGCCGACGTCACCTTGTCCTGCGTTTCGCGCAGGTCCGGTATGATGTAGTAGATGTAGAGCGTGACGAGCAGGAAGAACACGGAGATCAGCATCATGATGCCCTTGCTGATGAGCATCGTCGCAATCGTGTCCATGTTGGCCATGTTGAAGCACACGATAAACACCGGCTGCGTGCTCTCGCCGTCGTGCGTGTGGGCCACACAGTAGCTGCGAAGAGAAACGAGAGCAGAAGAAGAACCGTAAGGCGGGAAAGGATCGAAAGGACCAACCACTTGGGACCACGGGGACCTAAGCCTGCCGTTTGTCCCGTCACCGTCAGCGCACTTACTCATTGCGCTGGATCCGGAACTCGCCATCGACCAAGCTGCCCGTCTCGTCCACGTACACCTCCTGCTCGATCTCGCGGAAGATCATGTAGCTGTGGGTACAGTTGAGGTGCATTTCCGTTGTGTAATTACCGTCGGTGCGCACACACCGCTGCTGCTTGCCGTCCACCATGTACGACTCCTGGCAGCACTGGGTAGCCTTCTGGTCGTGGGTTGTCACCAACTCGCCGGCCACCGTGCCACCACCACCAATCGCTAGCACCACGGTCAGGACGACCAGCGTCACCAGTGCCATTGTCCTTTCCATCGCTCACTACCGCACTGCTCCAAAGCCAATGGACTTTTCCGGGGAGTCCCTTTCTACCGCAAGGGAATAGCACACATTCACACACACACAAACAAACTCAAAGCTGCATACACACAAACACACACGCGAGCACGCTCTTTTATGTACTTTCTCCACTTATTTGTTTCGCCAATTTTCACCAACTAATTCAACGCCGTTGCACTAATTTCACTCTTCCTCGTCACGAACCGACCCCGTCCACCGGGGCTCGTTTACTATTGCTACCGTTTGCTACTAACACACACACACGAACACACAAAAGAGCTTACGCTCCTTCTTTTTTATTTAACTTCCTTCCACGTCACTTCCGGGGCTCGTTTTCAGCACGTTCTTGGTTTGCTCTATTTAATCACATGGGTGTCATTTTGCACTGTCCACTTCCGTTTGTGTGTCGGTCGGTCGGTGTGTGTGTGTGAAATCTTGCACCACAATGCACTTCTCGGTTCGCCCGACGGGCGGCCACTAGTTGGGTAGGGAAGGGTGCAGTGCTGAAATCAGATCCACACAAGTAGAGCCAACTAGAAGTGCGAGCAGCCAAGAAGTGAGACCATCGTTTCTCTCTCTCTCTATCTCTCTTTCTCTCTGTGGAAGAAAGGGCATAGAAATATAAACCTTCAGCACCAGAAGCGTGTTGCAATCACAGCACAAAAAACGATCGTATTGTTTCTTTCGATCCCGTTTGCTCTCCGATGCAGTATGCAACAGGGCCGTGCAATGGATGGTACAGTTTTTGCCTTTTTTTGTTTTTCATTTTAAAGTAAGCTAACAAAATCTGCACAAAATCACACACAAAAAAAAACCTCGAGCCAAGTCTGAAAAACTGGGAAAAGAACATTATTTGCTGTTCTCTTCATGCTCATTTGCCCACTTCTCCCCCTATTATCCGACCATTTCCACGGCACGGTTCGCAGTTCGGTGGAACCGTTTAAGTGGTAGTGGGTGTGGGTAATGTGCAGCGTGCCGGAACCAGCAAAAACAAAAAAAAAACAGCTCCAAAGTACTGATGCCTCGGCCTGGGAGCGCAAACGAATGTCGAGACGGTTAAATCGCACCCATCTTACTTATCAGTGTGCCCTTCCGGCGATTGCTCTTGCACCACGGGATCTTCCGGAATTCCGGGGCAATAAGGAGCCGGAGGGGGTGAGGGACAAAATAGCAGTATCACAAAAATATTGTTAATTCATTAACTCAGCCAGTGGTGCTGAGGGATGATAATGGCGGTGCGCATAGACCAGACGACGAAAGGCAGCGAATGCTTCTTCGGTTGGCGAGATACAATGTTGAAGCGAACAGAAAAGGCGATGCTGGTGGGAGAGTGGTCTGGATAGGTTAGGCCCGGGTTGGGTAGTAGAACCACCGTTCCTTCCGTTCGTTCGCGAAAAAAGGAATTTAATTAATGGCAGGTAGCGTAGCTTGCAAAACACCTTCACGATTTCGCTCTCGCGCACCTCGCTGTACACGTGGCGCTGGAAAAGTTGAAGCGGATATAGCTAGACACAAAGGCATATGACGGTGGTCGTCGTCTTCTTGTGCTGTCGCTTCAGTAAAACTTCAGCTTCATTTCATTCAATGACGATGCGAGCAGTGGGCGGCAGGAAAAGTTTGTAATTTCTTGGAAGGAAATTATAATTGCATAAAAGTGTGGAGTTGGTGAAAACATGTGAACTGAAGCTTGCTTGAAATGCAAAGTGTCTGTGCCGTAGTGCCCGGTTTGGAATATTTAACTCGGTGGTTCGATAGTAAACAATGAAATCTTCTTATCAAACGTTTTGCGTTGCAAAGTGGTCCTCCATTCCGTAGACATATGCAACGTTACACGCGAATACACGTCGTATCACTCACCGCAGTGTGCTAGTGTGTGCAATCGCGCCTGCTGACCGCGTTTACGTCGTTTAAATTATCTAATCTCGGTCTGTAGATAGGGCATTGCGATTAAGAAGTAAAGCGTAAACAATTCCTCGTGAATTTAATTAAATTAGCAATGATCATTTCACACTGTTCATGCGCTCGGTTTAGGTGTGCACCCTGATGCTAAGGATAATTGTTTTTGGAAAGCTTTTCCAAAGTGTTGGGGCACTACTTCGGCAACTTCTTAGCCTTCCACATAGTGGTTGCTATTTTATGGGACCGAACAAATCACACCAAACTCTTTTGAACGACAGGATGTGGAGCAGCAAAGAAAAATGTATTACAGACCGGCACCTGCAACAGAACAGTTCGGCGTCAAAACTCGAAAAGTAGATAACTTTTTGGTCGTGATATAACAAGAAAGTTATCCTCTCCTTGCTACCAAGATTCCCGTTGCTAAGAAGTTGTTTTTTTTTGTTGTTGTTGCGAATCTTTTGTACCCGTACTTTTCTCTCGCGGTCTGTTATTGAAATCAAACTAAAGTTGGGAATCGTCGAGAATGTAGTGCAGAGAGAGAGAGAAGCTGGTAGGAAAGCAACAAACGGCTTCAATTTTCCGGCAAATGCGAAAAGTGCAATCAATAAGGTAGAAAGGGTTTGGTGGAGCTGTGCTGTCCCTGTGAGTACCATTGGGAAGTTTGGCATTTTGACGTATGGACCTCCTGTGGGCGAAATAAACCATCTCCACCTGCCACAGAGTATATGTTCCTGACTCTAGCTAACGTCTAGCTAGCACGAAAGAGCTGAGAAACTTCACCATTTATCTGTCATTCTTAGTTTATTGATGTTTCGTGTGCTTTAAAGCAAACCATTCCATCCCATGTGCGGATATGATCCGATTCAAAACTGGCACACCGCGTCTTTAATGAGCACACCCGCAACATGCATACTAATTTCGAGGCACTGAAAATGACTTACAGAGCGTACAGACTCTGCTCTGCAAACATCTCTCCTTGCGGAAACACTAATTAGCGTTGGCTAACGTGCTTATCCTTTTCCGTTAGCCGAGGGGGTGGGAGTGATACTGCAAACAGTAGACCTTGTTACGAGTGAAGTGAAGCGAAGATTTAATTGCCAAATCCAAGTTACAGCAATAAATGTCGTGCGCTGCACCGTCCGGAGAACGGTAGGTCGTTGGTGTTATTCTTTCATCAGGGCACGAACGAATCATGCAAGAATGTCAATCGCTTCCGGCCGCTGCTCCATTTGGCAAGGTAAACACACAAACGAGCACAGACACATACACACACACACACACACACACACACACACACACACAAATCTAGACTTTTGGAGCACCTTTTATTTTCCTTGAACCAGGGGAAAACCCCATTGCCCTGGGGATTTTGCCGAGGTCTCACTGCCGACGTCACTGGACAGTTTGCAGTGGGATCTTCTTACCAGCACCAAACCGATGTTCATATTCGGGGTGGATTCTTCTTGTCTTGTTCAGATCGCATGTTGTTCAGACTTCCGGCTTCGGTTGTGCTCAACTTGGGTGCCTTTGAAAAATGGCCACTCAGTGACCCGAGGCTCGTGAAGTATGGAAAAGACAAAAGAGAGGCTGCACGTGGATTTGAGAAATGATTGCCGCCATCACCATCACTTAGGGGGCGCAGTTTTTGCATAAACTGGAAGAGAAGATCTTTCCCCCCCCCCCCCCAGATCACGTATCATCGTTCCGGCGGGAAGTGCGTGGAGCGCGATGATCATGCCACTGGGTGAAATAATGAATTTAATTTATCCTTCACCTTCCAGACTCGTTTCTGGATTCCTTGCGCCCGCGTTGCTTCTGCACGGTTGTGAAAACGGATTGTTTCTCTCCCCGTGCTTGATGACTTATTTCGGTGTGACGCGTGGCCTTGAGCGGCTGCGAGAGCAACCGTCTGTGGAGCAAAGGGCGCAAAACGCACATTTAAAACTGGGACTGCCAAATAGGGTGGGTCTGTTTGTTATTTTTTCCCCGTTCGTCATCGTGCGTGTCGTAATGATGCCGATCGTTCAAGGTCGCGAGGTAAGTGATTTATCTTCACGCCCGTACGGATGCCCGGCATTGGCTTGGTTTACAGTCGCAAATCGGGAGATGTACCGTGCAAGTCTGGCGGAGAAGGGAGTCGTAAATCGATCGGAACGGAACGGGTTTTGACTTGAACCAACAACCGTCCGCATCGAAGCGTGTAGCTACGCGCGAGTCGAAGGCTCTGATGCATTCTATATATTGGCATCATTAATTGCTTGCCGAGTGTGGTTATGGTACGCTTCGGTTCCATCTCACTAACGTTCCAAAGCCCAATAACACAAGCGTGCGGATTAAACAACACGCCCGGTTTGTTTGGATAGTTTGCACCATTTGGTCCTCCTCGAGATCGCTTGTTGCTCCATGAATCATTCGCTTAATCGTCGGGTCACCGGTACCACTGTGTGGGAATTATTCCGCTTGGTGGATGTCTTTATAAATTCGACCAAACTTTGCCGCAGCACCCCCTTCAATTTTCCTCCCACTGTATGTAACCTTATCAGCCACTGCCTTTTTCATTTCCTTATTGCCCACCGAGCAGAAAGAAGCAGCAGTTTTTTTGTGTGTGTTTGGTGAATGCTTAGCTAGCACAAACAAAAAACCATCCTCCCAATGCCTACATCTCTCCCTTCTGCCGTTCGATTGACCACGGTGAGTGTTAGGCGGTTCCATTTCCAGCGCCCGCTGATAAATGACACCGCATATTGGGTTAGACAGTGAGCCCTGATCTGGCAGAGGCGCCTGAGCGTAATGGAGCATCGTCGAGCCTAGCAGCAGTAGCAGCAGCGGATAACCGTGGTCGTCCGTAGGAACGGTGTGTACTCCCCCAGAAACCGGCGGATAAGGCTGGGCAATCGCGACGCGTGTGCGAATTTTCGGACTAAAAGCAACATCGATACCACCGCAGAGGGGCGGGTTGGTTTGGAATAAATGAAGGACGAAAGACGAGTACTTTAGAGGTGAGTGCTCCTTGGGATAACGGCTTAGTGTTTGGCTAACGTAAACGGATTACGTACGGCAGGCGTACGAATTGATGAGGAAACTTTTTCCTTCTCATTCGTTTCGCGCCGTTCGCTTAGCTCCACCTAAAGCAGTTCGCTGTCCGAAAAGCAGGAACTAAAAACATTTAAAAACTCCTGGGCACACGTTGCAAAACTCTACGCTGTTTGCGCGTTGTCCCATGCATACGATAGCACTGGGCGTTTAATGTCGATTTTATGAGCTAGGGCTAGGGTCCGGAAATCGCATAACCCCGTGCCCTCGTTACGAACGAGCGATGAAGGGTTTCGGTGTGAAGATCAAAGATCTTTTGCTGGCATTATAACCATCAATGGCTGGCCGTGCTCTCAAGAACAGTTCCTTCCAAAAGGGCAACGAAACTATAACCACCCAAGCCAAGCCAAGTCGTAATCTTTCGGGTGTATGCTTGCCGTAACGCTTCGCTCATGCGGCAGGATCGTGTTGCTTTATGCTCGCAATATTTTCCAGCTGAACTACCTTAGCGCTGCCGAAAGGTATTTCGTCTATTTTTTGCCTATTGTGTATTGCAAAACGGTTCAAAGTTTGATGAAAATATGCTAGTGATAGTACAGGGATTGCTATGCTTTGTGTGCTAGACGGTATGTTTAGAATTGTCCGTACGAATGGTATGAAAGAAAGAATTGCGTAAAACATAGTTCCAAAATCCCACTGCCCGAGAGTGTCCGTGAACTTAGTCATCGATTTGTAGCGGGTGAGAAGCTTTTCCCTAACAGAAGAGTTGTTGGGATTTTTTTGTCTTTCTATATTGATATTTTCAATCGTAAAAATGGGAACGAAGCTCTACGTCCCCACCCACATACACACCCAGACACGAGGTCACATCATGTGACCGTGAAAATCCGTTGGGATAATCTACTTGGCACAGTGCCCCGATGGTCCTGACAGGAGTCTTGACGGTAGCGCCTGGCAGGACTGGGGCGAACGCTGATAGGGAAATAACATCTCGAAAATTTGATTAAAATGTGCAGAGAGGCTGTGGCGGCACAGATGTGTCCAGTGAGGTCGGTGCAATTTTGTTCTACCATCCTGCACGATGTTATTGCACACACCGGCTGAAATTGTTTCGGGGCTTTGATTTCCCGATTGAAGTAGGTTGAACGGTGTGTGTACTGGGGACAGCGGCTTTTTTTTCGAGTTTTTCATCCATTATTGATTTTAATTGTTTGTCTGTGTGTGTGCTTTCGGCAAACACGGCAATGATTTTACCTGGCTGCATGTGCGCGCGTGCTGAATGTGAGGGAACGAGAGAAAGCAAAAATATACGCAAATGGGTATTACACATACTTTATGCCAAAAAGGACGCGGAAGAAAGTGGCACGATTAGTACGCGCGTAATAATTGAATTTTCGCCTGATGTGTCCATCCCTTATTTTGTACAAAATAAACAGTAAAATACACGGTAGGAACAAAATCAACAACTGTGTATACAGTTAGGAGCGGTTTTCGCAATAGCGCGAGACAGCAACGGTTGCACTGATGGAACTGTCCCAGACACAAAGCGGTTGAAGAAGTTAGCAATACACCGGGTACGGTGGGAATGTTAATTGCCAGACGGGTTGGCCATCGTGTGTGTGTGTGTGTGTGTGTGTGTGCATTTGTTGTCACTTTTTTATATTGAATACTAATAATGTAACCGGTTCAGGGATGCACTAGACGGGGATTTGTTTTCGCTTGCGAGAGTTAATACATTTATCGTTCCTTTTTTTTAGTACTTTGTTTGCATTTACTTTTGCCTGTGGCTGTAATTGTTGCACAGTTTATTTACCCAACGTTGAATGTTGAATGAATATTTATGTTTCAAAGTGTTCAACCAATATCACCAAAGTGCGGGGGAGGGGGGGGGGAGCTTCCCCCACAAAGGACCGATGAAGACGAGGGTAAACAGTTAAAGCTTTTCGCTTTATCATCGCCGTCACTCACATCTAATCCCAACCGTCAATCTGTAATCCGTTTTTGCTCTCTAGGTCAGGTTTGCATTCATACTGTCTCATCTCCTTTCAGACACATGCGACATACACACACACACAAGCTCTCATCGTTTTGCTTATCACTGGTGTGTTTTGGACAGCTCCATAACGTGCCAGAATAATTCTGAATCCTTTGCATCAGTTTGGCGGTATCTACCATACCAATTTGAACGAGAAGAGTCATTACGCAGCTTCAAAATAGTGTACCCCATTGGACGACAGCAGTGTATTGCTTTCGACACTGCCAGTTAGACTTCAATCGTTCGCTGTCACGTGCAGAGAACAGGCCATTTATTCATTGACTGTGTGTGTATGTGCGTGTGTGGGAAATTGGTTGAATCCCCCACGCAGCAAAAAAAAAAAGGAGTAAAAGGAAAACATGTTTCCACTTCTCAGCCGGCCTTAGCAAATTGTTTATGGATAGGTCCAATTTAAAATATGTCACAATCAATTTGATGTCCCCGTGGTGCGCCGGATGGAAAGGATGGAAATGAAAGAGCGTACGGTGCTCGTTACGTGTATATCAACCACACGTGGTGTTCCGTTTTCCATGGCAACACACACACACAAACGATGAATGTTGGATCGCTTTCGGAGAGTGTTGTTGTCTCTTCTCGAGGATTCACTTTGATCTTTATGTGCAACGGTGTGTCCCAGGAATGTCCGTGGACATATGGTGCAGAGGACCCCTGTGCAAAAAGAATAATTTATCCCAAAGCTTTCCAACCCTGACCAGGTGAGGATAAAAGGGGTCAGAATGTGTACTTGGACCTGGACCAGGATCTAACGAAGCTGCGTTCGGTGATGAAATATTTATCCTGCCAAATACCCTTTCCATATTTAAAACACGTGCGTCTCGGCCCACGTGTTTGTCCGCTTTCAAGTCATTTTCTGGCGCTTTGTTTTCCCGTCCCTGCTGCAAGCGGTTACATAAATCGAATCCATTGCTTTTCGTCGGCCCAAGGGTACTCGGGTTCGGTAAGTTCTTCTTGCAGACCAGCACCAACACAGTCTTGACATTTAATCGCCCCCTTTTGCGTGGCGAAACCCTCTCAACAACGCTGCCTGTCTGTCCGGTGGCTGCCGGTCAAACAGCTCTCCAAAAGTCAAGTGTTTCTCGGTGTACTTAGGGGGCCGGGCTGGCTCAAGGTGTGAACCGATTAAACTTTCCTAATCCTCATAATGAAATGCCCGGTTGACAAAGGAAATGGTACTTAGGGGTCTTCTATCCCGTTAACCTCTTTCGGTTGTTCTTTGGTGCATGGTACGTGCGCGGGGGCGGGGTACATTTAATGAAACTTTTGTCCTAACTTTTTCCACGAAGCTTACACGCCTGTTTTCTGTTCTGACTATTTTTGGGCAGGGGAGGGCTACTAATCTGTTACGGGCTAGAAAAGCACGCGCACGTGCAAACTAGACGGCGGAGGGCAAAGTAAGTAAGCAGCCGGCATCATATCTCGTGCTTGTGTTTGCTCCCAGCAAACAAAAACAGCTTCATCGTCGACGAGAGGCAAACGACGAGAGATCTCTGCACCCCTCCCGCTTTTCGTGGTGTGGTGGGGGTGTCTCGAGAAGGGGGTGGATTATGAGCGCGTAGATAATCCAGTTTTAACGCAATCCGCTTGCACGGAGACGCGCTGCCGTTCGTTCTGTGTGTATGCAACGTTTTGACGCACAATGCAGAAGGGTGCATCACACCATACACAATAACACACATGCACGCACGTGAGCTGAGGGCGCTGAGTAGAACGGTTATGGTGGCAGTGTTGCATCAACAATCGCTTACGCGCGGTTTTGTGCATGAACGTTCCATGGTCAAACAGTGAAATAGAAAAAAAATAATAAACAAACCAAACATAAAACACATAGAGAGATAGTCGAGTTTATCGGCAGGGGAACGCAAGATAAAACTTCCAGCCAGTGTTTGGCTTTCTTCGCCACTTGCGTATTGCGTACTCTTTGCTGTGTGCCGATAAGAATCTCAAGTTGATTACACGCGCGCACTGTTACTTTGGTTTTCGTGCGGACAGACGGGTTACTAGATGTGCCCTCACGGTTGGTGTTTTCGCACTTTGGACAACAAATGGCGGTACGTAATGATTACGGAGGCGACCGTTATTGACCAGCGAAAGTGTGTGCAAGGAACCATTTTTGCCACCATCACCATGACAACGAGTCGACAGTAGGCTTCACCGTCGTGGTTTTGCACTTCGTTGTACCGCTACACTCCGTTGTATCGCTTGCGTATAAGTAAGTGCACCACATTTTACTCTCTTCCGTGTTAGTTTTCACACACAAATCACCATCATGGGAAAAAACGTACGTAGCTATACTAACGTGCACTAGTCGCTCTTAGTACACCACGCTGCGTGTGTTGCGTCTCCGTGTTTTGCGTACACACATACACTGAGCAGGAGCGCGTCCGCTCACTTCCACACGGTCCGACGGCTAGAGCAAAACTACGCGAGCCACAGCCAAACCCGAGAACCGAGTGGAAGAACCGCGTGCTTTGCCCCATCCTCTCCGGTTCCGCTCGGGAATGGCCCCAGCGCGCGCGCCATATACCGTAGAGCTTCGGGTTCGGCTGCGCTCGGATTCACTGCTTCGTTCGTGCGATGCCGCGCGCTGTAGCGAACGGCAACATGGGTTTTGCGCGTGCTGTGCGTGTCCCTTGCGTCGTGGTGTCCATGCTTTGCGTCTGCTCCCGCGTGCTGAGCCGGCAGCGCCGTACCAGCTGATAGTGACAGACAGGCCATGGCGAACGGCCGGAGCAGATATTGGGGGCGGTTGCGTGCGTCGTCATCCTGGTGTACTGTGTGCTTGATGGTGTGCAGGATCGTATTCATCCCTGCAACAGCTGCACCAGTGCATAGTTTATCGCATTTCTTTCCCTCCCTCCCTGGGGGGCAGCGGGGGCCACTCTCTCCCCGCAGTGAGAGTTGAAATCGCTGTCTCTGGGAGCATGTGACTACCGGAGTTGACGGGATGCAATTCAAAAGATGAATGTCTTTCGAACAGCATTTTTGGGCAACGGCATGCGCATGTATCGGCTACCGAATTCAACCCTTGCATGTGCAGTGAGCGATATTGGAACTGTTTATGCTATTAGCAACAGCGAACCTAAATTAGAATTTTTGTTTGTCATTGGTTTATTTTTGGAGTTTTGGCCGTAAAAAATGTATTCTGTTGCAAGATTTCAAGCGCCTGCCGCACGCTGACCGCTTCCAACATCAACCGATGCACATTTATATTGCTGTTTTATGCTTGCGCTCGTATATTATGCAACAAAGTATTCAAATTTTCCAACCACACTCATCCATCATCGCAAACGGGGCGTTGCTTTGTTGTGGCTGTGTTTGTTTATTTTTACCTTCATGTGCGCTAAATAGTGCCACATTGTGGCGATCAGTCAATTAAGTTTAATTTGTTTTTAGAAACGATAATTGTTGGATATTCATAACATACGCAACGGTCGCCTCCCGGCCGGTTGATTGTGTTCCACTTCAAGATAAAAATACAAATCTGTTTGATTGGAATGCTTTTAGCACGTTTCCACCCACGTTTCCAGCTGCGACCAAACTGTGGATACACTTGCCGTGCGTGCGTCGTCCCTGCTGTGTCCTCCGCCCCGAGTTGTGCGTCGAGTGGCAAGCAAAAGACCGATGTGAATTCTCCCACACCATCCTTCCCCACTCATTGCCCTGGTGTAGTACGGTGAACCTTTCTTCTGTCGCCGCCCGGTGATTGATGAGAATCTGTTGATTTATTCTTTGCTCTAATCTCATGGGTTGGACCTTATTTATGTTGTAAAATGGTTGTTCATTTTACCTTTTTCGCGGTGGATGTGTTAAAGCAGCAAGTAGCTACTATTTGAATGTATAGCCATCGTATAGCCAGCTAGAGCCATCATGCAGTCCTTCTAGCAGCGACTGGCATACGCTTTGGGGAAAAAGATTTAACAATAGTGTCAAACTCTGCTGCATCGCGAATCAACCAACCTTTTCTGGTGCAGTACATGAATGCGGGTCATTTTTGAAAAAAAGTTTTGTGACGCAAAAAAGCAAGCCATAAGCCACAGTCCAATGTGCTCCAACCTTCCTAAATCTAGGCTAGACAAAATCTGAACAAAAACGATTTAGCGCTTTCCTCTCTCTCTCTGTCTTGCTATCCGTTTTACGAACAGATGTAAGCCACCGCCAATGTCTGGTGATAGTAGTTGGTTGTTTTTTTTTTTGTTTTTGCTCAAGGTCTGTGTGTTCCGAGCTGGTTAAAGAGCACTTGGCCGTGGGGTCGTATCACGGTCAAGACCGCGTGCGGGCAACTTTCGAGCAACTTCAAGCGGAAGTGAGCTTTGCCATTTGCGGCAGTTTCCGACATGGCTAGATGCCCTGCAAACGTCGGCGGCGAATAAGACCACGAATCCTTATGCGATTGCTTACCCTAATGGATATTGTGGCGTACACAGCGAGAGTCGTGCTTGTTGGTTGGTTGGTCTTGCAGAGCCAAGATTTGGAATTGTATTGCGAAAGGCGGGACGCGGCTCGCGTTGGTGCACTTGCTAGCGATTACCGGTGCCGGAGCACATTTTGAAACTCCCCGAGCATTGGGAGCATTAATCTGTTTTGCATGAATTAAAAGTTTACAATTCACTTGCACAGAGTTTTCCGTTGCTTTGAGTTTGTTTTGTGTGTGCGCGCTTCGGGTTTCAATGGCCAATAACTCTTGAGAAGGAAAGCAATCTTATCCCTCGCAAAGGAAGTCGTCTGCAGCCTAATCGAGAGGCACTGGGATACAAAGCAGCAACCGCAGCAGCAAAGGAATGGTTCTACGGGCATACAATTAATTGCGTTCTGAAGATGGAATTTGGTATGGCATTTGGTGAAATCTCTCTCTCTCTCTGTATCTCTCTCGCCCTCTCTCTCTCTCTCCGGTATGTGGTATGAGTCTTTAAATTGATGGACGTTCGAACGAAACGGTGAAATTGGATGCTGTTCGATGCGACTCGTAATCAATATTTACTGCCCCTGGCCTCTTGAGACGTTTGATTGTAAACGCGTTCTGTTCTTTTTTTTGGTAAGCCACCGTAGATGGACGAGTGAAATGATGCCGCACTTAAAATAGATACACTTATATTGGGTTTTGTGTATCACATTGCTTTTGGGGTAGGGAGAATGGCCAGATATATTACGTGATGCAACATCTTGAACGATGCATGCCGCTTAAATAACTGCTTCAAGTGCATTTCTTACGGGAATTAATTATAGATTCGGAGGATCACTGCAGTGTGGGTTTGAATTATCAGCCACTTTGAAGCAGGAACTCTGTCTATTGTCTAGTCTGTTTGAAAAATAGGACTTGTAAGTTTTAGGAATCATGTTCTTAGGTCATCCAAAATTAAAAAAAAAAGTAAAATATTTCACAATGCTTTTCAGCAAAAATGGTCCGACTGACGGATGAACTTCTAATCAGTAATCGGTATGGTACCGAAGTGAGTGCCATTACAATGATTAGGATGTACAAACGACGCCACCCAGCCCGCTCAAAATTATACGTTATGTGTTAATATTTTCAAAACAATCACATTAAATGGCTCCTAGCGTTGTTTACTTCTTCTTCGTCTGTTGTGACGTCACTGATACGCTGGTTGTTGATCATATGTTAATGAGGGGGTTTAAATTAACGACTGCTGATAATGAAACAGCGTTTTTGAAGGGAACAAAAGCAAAGATGAGAAATGAGTGAGTTGCTTTGGTCGGCATTGCCCTACGGAAATAGCACTGTTTTCTGAGAAAGAATACAAAATACCCCCAACTCAGCAGCTTTTTGCGAGCAGAATCCGTTTTTTTTTATTTTTTTAGCAACAATTTCTATTCCTGTGAATTTGCTTTCTGACGTCACTGGCGGCCGCCGCTGGTGTGAGCTACGATGTAAAATCTAATCACGACGTCTCTCTCCTTCCCTTCCAGCTGCTGGATATGCTCAAGTTCTACGCTCGCTTTGAGATAAACGATGAAACGGGCGATCCCCTGACCGACCACGACATGACGCAGCTGCACTATGCGAAGATTAAATCGCTGCAGAAGGCGGCGTTTGCGAAATTCCCCAACCTGCGCCTGTTCGCCCTGTCCAACGTGGCGAACGTGGATACGCGCGAGTCGCTCGAGAAGCACTTCGGGGCGCTGGACTGCGACAGCCTGCGGGAAATCGCCTGCTATCTGAATCTGGTCCCGGAAAAGCTGGAGCCACCGTTCGAGTGGCACCGGGCGGACGAGACGTTCCTGCGGGAGCTGCTGATATCGCGGCACGAGCGACGCGTGTCGCAGCTAGAATCGCTGAACGAGATGCCACTCTACCCGACCGAGGACATCATCTGGAACGAGAACGTCGTGCCGACGGAGTTTTACTCCGGGGAGGGATGCTTGGCATTGCCGAAGCTGAATCTGCAGTTCCTGACGCTGCACGATTATCTGTTGCGGAACTTTAATCTCTTCCGGCTGGAGTCTACATGTGAGTGGAAGCGCCGTGTGTGTGACTGAGGAGAATTGTTTCGACGTTTTTCTTTCCTCTTTTCCCCGACAGATGAAATTCGTCAGGACATCGAGGACGCCGTCAGCCGAATGTTGCCCTGGAAGTCGGAGGAAGGGGACGTGGTGTTTGGTGGCTGGGCCCGTATGGCACTGCCAATCCAGTCGTTCGCTGTGGTCGAAGTCTCCAAGCCACACATCGGCGAAAAGAAGCCGTCGCGCGTGCGGGCCGACGTCAGCGTCACGCTGAACGTGCGCAAGGAGGTGCAGGAAGAGTGGGAAAATCTGCGCAAACACGACGTGTGCTTTCTCGTGACCGTGCGCCCAACGCAACCGATCGGCACCAAGTACGACTACCGCGAGCACTTTGTGCCGCAGGTAGGGCTGGTGCACGTGCGGGGCTGCGAAATCGAGGGCATGCTGGACGCGAACGGGCGCGTCATCGAGGAGGGCATCGAGCAGCGGCCGCAGCTGACCGGCGAGCAGCGAACGTTCCGCGTCTGGCTCGACTCGAACCAGTACCGGCTGGACATGGACGCGACGCTACACGCGACGCCCGGGGACGACGCCGACGACGGCAGGGAGGACGTGTACGAGGGCTTCAACATCATCATGCGCCGCAAGCCGAAGGAAAACAACTTCAAGGCAGTGCTGGAAACGATCCGCCATCTGATGAACACGGAGTGTGTGGTGCCGCCGTGGCTGCACGATATACTGCTCGGGTACGGTGACCCAGGGGCGGCCCACTACAGCCGCATGCCGGACCAGGCGCGCGTGCTCGATTTCAACGACACGTTTTTGGACTTTGAGCACGTGAGCAACAGCTTCCCGGGGTACGAGATTGTGAGTGCAGCGGAGCGTCCGCACGGGTTGAATCTGTTGCCACCGTTCCGGCTAACGTTCGAAGATGTGCCGAAGGGCGACGGGGCGGAAGAGGGCGCGGAACAGCGGGAGGAGCTGCCGAAGCGCATCCTGGTCGAACCGTACCGCATCCCGTGCCGCGGTCCGTACAAGTACAACGAGCCGAAGAAGAACGTGATCCGCTTCACGCCGACGCAGATCGAAGCGATCCGGGCGGGAATGCAGCCGGGCTTGACGCTGGTGGTCGGTCCGCCCGGCACGGGCAAAACGGACGTCGCGGTGCAGATCATCTCCAACCTGTACCACAACCACCCGCAGCAGCGCACGCTGATAGTGACGCACTCGAATCAGGCGCTGAATCAGCTGTTCGAGAAAATCATGGCCCTGGACATTGACGAGCGCCATCTGCTGCGCCTCGGCCACGGCGAGGAGTCGCTCGAGACGGAGAAGGACTACAGCCGGTACGGGCGGGTGAACTACGTGCTGTCGAAGCGCATCGACCTGCTCGGGCAGGTGCAGCGGTTGCAGGAATCGCTCGGCGTTAGCGGCGACGTGGCGTACACGTGCGAGACGGCGGGCCACTTCTACCTGTACCATGTGGTGGCCCGCTGGGAGAAGTTCCTGAGCGAGTTCGAGCGGAACGGCGAGGGGCAGACGGAGGGCAGCGATGATCCAGCGCGCGAACAGTTCGAGGCACAGTTTCCGTTCGCGCGCTTCTTCAGGGACGCACCGCAGCCGCTGTTCGGTGGGGCGACGTACGCGGAGAACATGGACATTGCGCGCAGCTGCTTCCGGTACGTGTCGCACATGTTCGCCGAGCTGGAGGAGTTCCGCGCGTTCGAGCTGCTGCGCAGCGGGCTGGATCGGTCCAAGTATCTGCTGGTGAAGGAGGCGAAGATCATCGCGATGACGTGTACGCACGCGGCGCTCAAGCGCAAGGAGCTGGTCACGATGGGCTTCAAGTACGACAACATCCTGATGGAGGAGGCCGCCCAGATACTGGAGATCGAAACGTTCATCCCGCTGCTGCTGCAGAACCCGATGGACGGGTACAATCGGCTGAAGCGCTGGATCATGATCGGAGATCACCACCAGCTGCCGCCCGTCATCAAGAACATGGCGTTCCAGAAGTACTCCAACATGGAGCAGTCGCTGTTCACGCGGCTGGTGCGGCTGGGCGTGCCGACGATCGATCTGGACGGGCAGGGCCGTGCCCGGTCCAGCATCTGCGAGCTGTACAAGTGGCGCTACAGCCGGCTGGGCGATCTGGAGCACGTGCACCGGTGGCCGGAGTACTGTCGCGCCAACGCCGGCTTTGCGCACGAGTACCAGCTGATCAACGTGGAGGACTTTAACGGCGTGGGCGAATCGGAACCGAATCCGTACTTCTACCAGAATCTGGCCGAGGCCGAGTACGTGGTGGCCGTGTTCATGTACATGCGGCTGCTCGGCTATCCGGCGGAGAAGATTTCCATCCTCACCACGTACAACGGGCAGAAGCATTTGATACGGGACGTGATTGAGTCGCGCTGCGCCAACAACCCGATGTTTGGCAAACCGCACAAAGTGACCACGGTGGACAAGTACCAGGGCCAGCAGAACGATTACATACTGCTGTCGCTGGTGCGCACGAAAACCATCGGTCACATTCGGGACGTGCGGCGTCTGGTGGTGGCCATGAGCCGTGCCCGCCTGGGGCTGTACATTTTCGGCCGGGTGGCGCTGTTTAAGAATTGCGTTGAGTTGCGACCAGCCTTCCGGCTGCTCATGAACCGTCCGCTCGAGCTGCAGCTTCATCCGGAGGAAAAGTATGGAGGAGGCGAACGTCAACTGCAGGATGGTGGAAGTGGTAGTGCGGGCGAAGAAGGACTGTCCACCAGGACGGTGAAGGACATGACGCAGATGGCACAGTTTGTGTACCAGATGTACATGCAGCAGGTGAACGTCATCCGCGAGGAAATGGTGCGTATGGGTTGCGGTAGCTTGTGGCTTCTAGTTTTTTTTTTACTTACTAACTGCATTTGATTCTGTAGGAAAAAATGAAAACTCTGTTCGAGAAGCAGCGCCAGGAGCAGCAGCAGGAAAAGATGGAAGAACAGATCAAGATCGCCGATGCGGAGGCCGAGGAAGCGGAAAAGCAACGCCAGGCGGAAGCGGCTGCTAAGAAGGACTTTGCACCGACGCCGATACGCAACGAAATAGCCGATTTGGGAGAACCGATGGAAGTTGCGGAAAAGCCACGCCGTGGTAAGAAACGGGTAGCGGCTGAGGAAGCTGTTGTTCCGCCACCGGCGGCCCAAGTAGGTGAAAAGGACGGCGAGGAGGAAAAGGCCGAGGAGAAGACAGAGGAGGATACAAAAGCCGATGAACCGGAAATCGAGGAAAAGGAAGAAGCAGATAATTGAAAGGACAAGAAAGCAGGAGAAACGAAGGCTCTACTGCTCATTGTAGTTAATAAATTCATCTGAAAAATAAATTAAGCTCAAAGATACAATGAAATAATGGTTTTATTACTTGCACAGTTTCTGGTTTTCCAGCTCACATTTAATCACATAAATTTATTCACTCTTAGCATAATTATTTTCTTCTCTTTTCCCACAGCCCGAAGCATGTTCCGGCATTCCATCCCAAGCCCTACTTACGAAAGCTTTCACTAAACGTTTTGTGCAGCTTCTTCACCTTTCTCGGTCCCAGCCCGGAGCACATGCTGAGCCGCTCCTCGCTGCTGTTGATCAGCTTGCCGAGCGTGCCAAAGTTCTGCAGCAGTATCATCGCGTCCGTCTGGTTGACGGGCTTGATGCTGGTTAGCGCGCGGACCAGCTTCTCGTGCGGATACTTCTCCGCCCGCTCCATGATCCAGTCCGGCGGTCGGTTCTCGAACAGCTTGTATTTCTCCACGATGCGGCCCGCCTCGTCCGCGTTCCAGGCCAGCATCAGCGTCAGATCGGCCAGCAGGCAGATGCGCGTCAGATGCTTGAGCGCATTCTGCGGCTCGGAAATGTCGATCTGCACCAGCAGCACGCGCAGCTCGTACATCTTGCCCAGCTGCTTCAGCCGGGCGTGGATGTAGTCCGGGTTGAGGTTGTGGTAGCGCAGCGACAGGAAGAGAATGCAGGCGCTCGCCCCGACCACGTAGTCCGGCACGACGTCATCGTACTCCCAGGGTATGGTCTGGATGGCTTTCAGCAGCGGATTGCCGCGCTGCTTCTGGTTGACCAGGATGCAGTGGCTTTTGTTTACCTTGGCCGCCACCACGACTGGGGCGGTAGTCGGTGTTTCTGCTGTCGTCGCTGTTGTGTTGGAGGGAGCGCTTGTTTCGCTTACGGCCGATTGTTTTGCGGGCGGCGGTATGTCCAGCGCGGCCAATAGTTCGTCATCTTCATCCATGGTCGGGAAGTAGCTTCGTTGCCGGCCGGTAAACTGCAGCTGTGCAGCTGTTCTATTGCATCGGGTTTGTTATTGTTTACAGGACGTTTGACGTTTGTGGAGCATGTTCGAAAATTCAAATGGCGGGACGAATGGTGCCGACATTCGAAGTTAAAAAAGTCGTTCAAAATTGGGGATGAACATAAAGAATGCCGTTTATAGGGGATGATTTTTGGAAAATGTGCCCTCGAAACACATCACTGACCATTAAAGCAACGGACATTAAAACGTGCTGTTCTGTCCACGTGATGCATTTGAATGAAACTACGGTGTGCGTGTACGTTCAAGCATGAATCTGGTACAACTTGTTGAAGTTGTTGATTTTGGTTGCAATCCTAGCAACCTGCTGCTTCTCGCCGTTTTCCACTGCATGCCTGGTTGCCATGGTTTGTGAATGGGACTGTTTGGTCGCTGCACAATCCTTCACTGGCATAGGAATCCGAAAGTTGCCCTTAATTTGTGTGAAAAAACTTTCGCAACGCACCTTACCGCCCTTGCGTGCGTGCCTTACGGTGGACATCGACTGGACCCGTTACTGTCGTCGCTTCCCACTACCAACACAACCATGGCCGATCGCAATTTGGAGCTGCAAACCACGTTGGTGCGCTACAACAACCCGGTGCTGGTGGTGAAACATGTGGAAAAGCGCGAACCGGCGGGCGATGTGGCCCCATCGAAGGAACAGACCGGCCGTCCCGGGTCGGGTGGTGCCGTCGTCGTCGACAGTCCGCGGGAGACGGAGGAGATACTGAACTGCATCCTGCCGCCGAAAACGTGGGAAGAGGATGGGCAGCTGTGGACGCAAACCGTGTCGAGCACGCCCGCAACCCGCCAGGACGTGATCAACCTGCAGGAGATGCTGGACACCCGCCTGCAGCAAACGCAGGCCCGCGAGACGGGCATCTGTCCGGTGAGGCGCGAGCTCTACACCCAGTGCTTCGACGAGCTGATCCGCCAGGTCACCATCAACTGTACCGAGCGGGGCCTGCTGCTGTTGCGCGTGCGGGACGAGATTGCAATGTCGCTCGAGGCGTACGAGACGCTGTACTGCAGCTCGGTTTCGTTCGGCATCCGGAAGGCGCTGCAGGCCCAGGAGGGCAAGGAGAAGCTGCAGGAGCAGATCCAGCAGGTGGAGCACGAGAAGGAGATGCTGCTCAACTCGATCAGCGACATGAAGATCAAGGCGGACCAGGCCGAGCGAAGGAACGCGGAGCTGCGTGCGTCCGAGGAGAAGAAACACTCGGAGGAGATTGCCTTCCTTAAGAAAACTAACGCACAGCTTAAGGTATGCGACTCGACACATTTGCCTCACTGTGTGTTTGTTTTATGAAAACGGATACATTTATTGACGATCGGTTGTCCTGTCTTTTTTGTTTGTTTCTTACAACACAATCTCTTCTCCGCAGGCCCAACTGGAAGGAATTATTGCACCGAAGAAGTAAAAATCCGGAAACCCCTATTGCTTGCTGCACGCGCCATGTGGACCAATGAAAACGGATAGTTCTGCCTCTAAGCCTTCATATGTTGATATACTGTAGCTAAATTTTTGCGCCTATAACTAATACAACACACTTTACAAAATCCACCCAACAGGACACTGTTGCTTAGTACAGGGGGTCAGCAATTCGAGAGCGACAGCCCCCTTCGAGAGGTGATTGAAAACGCAACGAGAGTGTTGCCTTGTCTCCCTCAACAAGGCATTCGTGTGTTTGTGTGTTTAGTGTGTGCGTTAGCACTTTTCGTTAATCTCTGGCACCACCTTGAACAGGTCGGCAACGAGCCCGTAGTCAGCCACCTGGAAGATTGGCGCTTCCGGATCCTTGTTGATGGCCACGATCGTCTTCGAGTCCTTCATGCCGGCCAGATGCTGGATCGCACCGGAGATGCCGATGGCCACGTACACCTCGGGCGCCACAATCTTGCCCGTCTGGCCGATCTGCAGATCGTTCGGTACGTAGCCAGCGTCGACGGCGGCACGGGACGCTCCGACCGCGGCACCCCACTTGTCTGCCAGATCGTACAGCATCTTGAAGTTGTCGCCCGACTTCATGCCCCGCCCGCCGGACACGATGATCTTCGCCGCCGTGAGCGACGGTCGGTCCGACTTGGTCAGCTCCTGGCTGACGAACTCGGTCGTTTTGCTCGCAAAATCGCCCTCGGGCGCTTTCTCGATGGCGGCCGCACTGCCGGCAGCACCGGTCGGCTCAAAGTTGGTGCCGCGCACCGTGATCACCTTCACCGGATCCTTCGACTTGACCGTCTGGATCGCGTTGCCGGCGTAGATAGTGCGCACGAACGTATCGGCCGACTGGACGCCGATAATGTCCGACACGGGCGACACGTCCAGCTTGGCGGCGATGCGGGGCAGCACCGCTTTACCGAAAGCCGTTGCCCCGGCGACGATGTGCGTGAACTTGAGCTGCTCCTGCGTGGCCAGGATGAGCGGGGTGAGCGACTCCGCCAGCAGACCCTTGTACGCGTCGCCCTCGGCCACCAGCACCTTCTTGACGCCGTCCAGCTTGGCGGCGGCTTCCGAAACCGGGCCGACCTTGGTGCCAGCGACGAGGACGGTCACATCACCGCCCAGTTTCTTTGCCGCCGTGACCGCGTTGGCCGTGATCGGGTTCAGCGTCTCATTGTTGTGTTCTGCCAGCACCAGCGTGCTCTGGAAGCGCCGAAAACCCTGCCGAAAACAATTGATACCGTTTACGATTTTGGCCGATGCGCGCACAATAGTGCGAATTATATAATTAATTTCAATTGAGAGAGAGAGTACAAAGGTTGGAAACTTCCAGTCGGTCCGTCTCCGTCTTGTTCCGGAGGACGGCAGCCGTACAGCCGTTCGTTATCTCTCGTTATCATCGGTCGATGGGCGAGGGGAGGTGTGGTGACGCGGAACATGTTGATCGCGCAATGTTATGCAAAATTCACCTTCGCCCCTTTTCGTCTGCTTACCTGCGCCGAAGGTCGCACGAGGGATGAGGAGCACCGGGCAAACATTGTGTTGCGCACTCTCACTTGGAAACCAATAGAAGCCTTAATGAACGCGAGCGAAAGAAAATAGGAATCACAGAAGTATCGGGTGGCGAATTTAGCAAATGGAATTGTTGTCAATTGACGTCG
The DNA here is from genome assembly GCF_943734735.2 of Anopheles gambiae. Classification (NCBI taxonomy): domain Eukaryota; kingdom Metazoa; phylum Arthropoda; class Insecta; order Diptera; family Culicidae; genus Anopheles; species Anopheles gambiae. Next base: position 46,924,075 of record NC_064601.1, read on the forward strand.
GTTCAATGCCCAAGTAACGTTTTGCGCGACAGCGATGTGTTTGACAGTTGTGTTTCGGTCAGCTGTCAAGCCGATTGGCGCTATCCGTACATTACCATTCTAATAGACATAGAGTACAGGCGGTCCCCGAGATACACGGCACCTCTTAGGCTGGAAATAGACGAATCGAGATCATCGCGGTACCGCGAAAATCGCGTATGACTGGAGCTGTCAATTATGTTATAAAATCTGACAGATAGGCGAGATAATCGCGGTTCGTGTATGGAACCATCCGAGGTCTGGTGACGATTGAATGTGCCAAGAAGAAATATTTTTCTATCAATTTGCGAATCAAATTATTTATTTCACATAGTTTATGCAAAATAAAATACAAAACTCATTTCTCGACTTGAGTTTTCACACAAATCCGCCAGAAAAAGTAAAAATAATCGGTTCGCGCTACCGCGAAAATCTCAGCAATACCGAAGTTGGGTATCTCTGCGAAACAGCAGGCACGATTGGAGGCGCGGAAGATTTGACAGCTCTACTGTTCTACAACTGTTATAAACAAAGCGCGAATTTCGCGGTACCGCGACGATCTCGGTTCGTCTATTTCCAGCCTTATACGCGGATTCGGAGATAGGGTAACTGTACCAGTTTTCGGCAGGCTAGTGCAGCAGTTTCACAAAAATTGCTCACACATCAATATTTTTCATTATTTTTCTTGAAAGTGTTGTTATTCTGGTTGATAAACTATCATAGTATGTTACAATATTTTTTATTTGCCGGTTCAAAGCCCTTTTTCATAAATATTCGTGAAAATGCAAACATTGATTTTGCTCCTATTTTCGGCAGTTTGTTCCTATTTTCGGCAGGTTGTGTTCCTATTTTCGGCAGCGCGAATACGGGTCAGAAAATGTTATTATCTATGTAAATATGTACAAAAAAATGTTTAAAGCAATTTTAGACTCTTACTTTCCTAAGTGTTGTGTCCGCACAAATGAACATAGACGGTGGTGTGTACGGCACAAACAGAATATATATTTTGTCACTATCTTTGGTATGGGTACAATTAACATTGGTAATAAATAATATAAACAACACACACGCAATGCGGGGAGAGGACGGCTGGTCCTGCTCGCGCCGCGATCCTCACTGAGGACGTCACAGGATGACAGCCCTGCTGTCAACAGTGAGCCCTCAGGATGAGGCAGCGGTCTGTCCACAACATCTCCCCGTTTTAATTAAGCCGGTACGGCTTAAGCCGACGCAGCGGTTTTAATGTAATTAAAACCGGCGTGGCAAGCGTACGGCTCAAGTGGCGCTGTGTAAAACGGGAGGGAGGAGAGTGTTGACCGGCCTCCGTGCCTAACGCTCGAACGGGAGGAGCGTTGGGGGCTGCAACAGGGGGCAGCCGATGTGCTGCGCTCGCTCGTTCCGATGCAGCCGCTGTGGTGTTGTTGTTGTTGTTGGTGCTGTTGTTGTTAGTGCAACTGCAGCATGATGCTGTTGTCGTAGGCCGTTGCACCGGACGCCCATGATCCTGATGAGGCAGCTCTCCGGATGCTGCTGCCGTTGGGGCGTCAATGTGCGGCTGAGCAGGGGGCGGCCGTGGTGCCGCGCGCGCTTGGACCGCTCAGCCGGAACCGCTGCACAGGGGCGACCGTGATGTCGCTACCGGTGAACTGCTGTGCAGGGCGCGCAGGATGATGGTGATGATGATGACGACGCGAGTGCACAGCGGGCGACCGTGATGCCGCGCACGACGACTGTGCACTCGGGACACATGTGAATGGTGCTGCACAGGGGCGACAGTGGTGTCGCCGTCGAGATCCTGTGTAGCTGGAGCGCCGGCGATGAAGGTCCACAGGGGGCAGCCGAAATGCCTCAGCACTGTGCCTTATCGGGCTCCGCGATGATGCTGGTGCAGGAGGGCGGCTGTGGTGCCGCGACGTCGATGCTGCACCAGCGTGTCCGATGACGCTGCAGCGGGCGGCGGTGATGCCGTGTGTCGTCGGTCCAAGGCGGAATGTCCCCTCGCCTTAGCCGGAATACGCTGCAGCGGAGTGAGGATCCTCTTGGGGCTTCGCGCAAGCCCGAGCGTGCCCATCCTGCGCGATGGCGGTTGCGCGATGGTGGAACCGCGATGGTGGTCTCGGCGCTGCGTCGGTTCGATGTAGGATCCCCCCCTACGCGAGGAGGATCCCATCCTCGTCGCCACTGTTGTGTCCGCACAAATGAACATAGACGGTGGTGTGTACGGCACAAACAGAATATATATTTTGTCACTATCTTTGGTATGGGTACAATTAACATTGGTAATAAATAATATAAACAACACACACGCAATGCGGGGAGAGGACGGCTGGTCCTGCTCGCGCCGCGATCCTCACTGAGGACGTCACAGGATGACAGCCCTGCTGTCAACAGTGAGCCCTCAGGATGAGGCAGCGGTCTGTCCACAACACTAAGATTGGTGTTAAAAAGCACTTTAATTATTAATTTTATGTTGCTTATTTTGGCCCGTTTTGACAGCCATCTTGATGCGACGTTTAAACAGAGCAGCCATTGACAGTTTGATGGTTATAGCGTACGGTGCGAACTGGCTTACAAATATTTATTTTTCTCTTAAGTTAGTGCATTGTTTGTCGTAAAATTGATGATATTTGGTACAAGAACGGTCATATTATGTGTCGACATACGCAGTGTAGTGTTCTGATCAATTTTAAAAGGAATATTCAGCCAAATACAAAGTGTGTTATTGTTTCGAGTTTCGGCAGGAGCCCACAACATTGAGCTGTCAAAAATGAACATTTACTGTGTACCTATTTTCGGCAGCATTTAAAGTGAAAAATAACCTGTTTATCGTGATTTTAAAATTCCGAACAAGTTAGAATAAATTAAATACGCATAAAATCTTTAATATACACCACTTTTTCATTGTTTTACTGTTCTGATTCTCTTAATCACAAAACCTGCCGAAAGATTGGCTGACAGCAAAGCTGCCGAAAAAAAGCACAATTTATTTGATATTTTGGATAATACGAAATGAAATGGTGTGAAACTTCGTATGTGAATATCAAATAAGTACACTTTCACTACAAAATTGTATTTTGTGAAATTTTTTACCGCATTTGTGCAGAATTTCACGTTTTTAGCTACCCTGCCGAAAATAGGTACACTGCCGAAAATTGGTACAGTTACCCTACGTGGTTTTCTAAATTTGACAATTCTTTGAGCAAATTCAAGGTGTATGGATATTAGGAGCAAGGTGTCTTTATTAGGAAGGTGAATTGTTAGCGCGTTTCCCGGGCGCCATCATTGAGTATTGTTATGTCAAATTGCATACAATTTTCTATACCCCCCTCAAGCCCTCCCCGATTTTAATACCGGAGCCCCCAGTATTGTTATGTCAAGTCGTGAAATGTCAATTTGCTCTGAAGCACTTCACCTCCTAATATCCATACACCTTGATTAGGAGGTGAAGTGCTTCAGAGCAAATTGACATTTCACGACTTGACATAACAATACTGGGGGCTCCGGTATTAAAATCGGGGAGGGCTTGAGGGGGGTATAGAAAATTGTATGCGATTTGACATAACAATACTCAATGATGGCGCCCGGGAAACGCGCTAACAATTCACCTTCCTAATAAAGACACCTTGAGCAAATTGTAATGATTTGACACATCAATTTTAAATTGCCAAATAATTTCCGTTTTGATCGAATGTCAAAAACTATTTCAAAAGGTTTAAAACAGTTATATTCAGGCCCGTGCCTGTGCTCCATCGGATGCGATTTTATCGGAAGGCCTGTCAAAATTTTATATGAGATTTGACAGATAACGTCGGACGTGCGATTTCGTCGTACGATGGAATCAAAAAAATTTGATTTCGTCGGACGCCGCATCCGATTTTATCTGTCAAACTAAATGTGTGGTGTTTTGTAGGAACAATCTCAACTTAGTTTTTCATAATCGTTATATTATTAAAATCATCCAAATAATCGCAATATTATACGAGATGAAACGGTAATTGGTGGAACCATAAAGCTTTTTAACAAGCACACGGTACTCTTTGGAACTTTGCGGCTGATAGGTACTATCTGCAGGGTTGACAAAGGAACGTTAAGGCTTTTAAAGAACGTGAACTGAACTTGGTGGAACTTTATAGCCTTTTAATGATTCATTTGCAATGATGACGTTTTGCTTGAAAATAAAATACAAAGAAAAATTATTCCCGACGCCCTTGCATAAGGAAGCTGCTTAGGCACTATTTAGAAGGACCACCTGGAATTCTGATACTGTTCTACAGCAAAAAACGATTTCAAGTAGCGATCTTTAGCTTGCCAAAATTGGCTGCTTAAACAATTTTGGTTGTTTGGGTACATACTCTTCTAACTTTCTGAGCAAAAATCTAAATTAATGGTCGTGTGGTCAGATACAGTGTCGGACAAATCAATAGGACCACTTATCAATTTTTTATTCACTTATCATATTTCATGACTTAAAGTGAATCAATCTTTGCCAAACTTTCATGAAAGCATTATTAGAATGTTTACTTTAAGAATGTTTTTAAAATTTGGTGAAAAGTTAAGAAACAAAAAAGTTATGATAAGAAATTTAAAAATAACCCAAAAATCATGCGCCAAAATAATAGGACCAGTTCAGAAAATTTTGAAATAATTATCATTTATTATTATTAAATAACTGTTTTTGATGTTATTGAGTTGTCGGATAACTTAACTTAAATTAGTGAACTAATGCGTACACATTTTTTTGTAGAAACGCTTAGCGCAGTGGCAATTCGCTGTGTCTTTAATTAACATGCTCTAATTTACTAATGCGAGAATATTACGGCACTCGCTTGAGGGTTTTGAGCTCCCTTTGCACTGAGAGACGAAATAGTAGTGAGTACCTTCGTCTATGGGTATAAAAGCGCGTCACAGCGCTGGATCGCTTACACTGTGTTCTAAGCCGTTGCCTAGAACACTTCACACGATCAATTAGCTCGTGTATTTTTGGGTGCACTACTTCAAGTGCTTAATTGAAGGAATTCCAACGATGGGCCGTAGTGCACACTCCACACAACAACAGCGTGTAGATATCAAACGTTTGTCCGCTGCTGGGTACTCCCAGCGTAAAATCGCGGAAATACTTGGCCGATCCAAAACATTCGTGTATAACGCGCTGCATAGCACGGGCACGAAAATACCAACGGGTCGGCCACGCAAGACATCCGCTAGGGATGATGCTCGGATGACGCGATTGTGCAAGGCTGATCCTTTCAAGTCGGCAAGGGCAATTAGGGACGAGCTGCAACTTTCCGTAAGTGATCGGACAGTGCAGCGTCGCCTATTTGAAAACAACCTGGTCGGCCGGAATCCCCGAAAAGTTCCGTTGCTTCGACGGTGCCACGTTCAAGCCCGGTTGCAGTTTGCTCGAGAGCACTACGACTGGGCAGGTGAAAACCTGAATAAGTGGCGAAATGTACTGTGGTCGGACGAGTCCAAAGTGAACTTGGTAGGTTCGGATGGGAAACGCTTTGTGCGTCGTCCAAAGAATACCGCCTACCGGCCACAGTACACTTTAAAAACCGTGAAGCACGGCGGAGGCAACATAATGGTTTGGGCATGTTTCTCTTGGTACGGTGTCGGTCCTATCTTTTGGATAAAAGATATCATGGACCAACACCGATACTTAAACATCATCCAAACTGTCATGTTGCCTCATGCAGAGTGGGAGATGCCATTGAAATGGCAATTCATGCATGACAACGATCCAAAACATACTGCAAAAGCAGTTAAAAAATGGTTTGTTGATCAAAAAATTGACGTCATGAATTGGCCTGCACAATCGCCTGACCTGAATCCGATCGAGAACCTGTGGAAGATTGTTAAAGCTAAGCTTCTACCGGCAGGTTCTCGAACTAAAGAGAAACTGTGGAAGCATATAGAGAATGCTTGGTACAGCATTCCGCCATCGACTTGTAAAAGTTTGGTGGAATCCATGCCTAAAAGGATGCGAGCTGTCATCCGGAACAAAGGGCATGCAACAAAATATTAAATGCTATCAAGTTAGCCCAGGATAAGGCTGTTTTGTTATTTTCTTTAGTTTTTCAAATGTACGGGCTGGCCACATTGCGAATTAAAAGCTGGAGCTGTTATTTAATAATTATAAATGGTTAAAATAAAAAAAAATCTATACTGGTCCTATTATTTTGTCGCATGATTTTTGGGGTTTTTTTACATTTCTTATAATAACTTTCTTATTTGTTGACTTATCAACAAACTTTCAAAGCAGACTTTAAGCCAACATCCGAAAAGTGCTCTCATGAAAATTTGGTAAATATTGATTGACTTTAGGCAATGAAATGTGATAAGTGAATAAAACATTATAAGGTGGTCCCTATTGATTTGTCCGACACTGTACGTGGTTTTCATCACTACCGACCATTACTCAAATCTCACTTGCTTCAGTGCTGGTGGTTTCCGTTGGAGTTTAGTATTTAAACAATCGTATCGCCGTTCTAGTTCTAGCGATGCATAACTTCAATGCGAAACCAAAAAACAGTAGAAACATTGCGAGGGTTGCGAATGATATCGTCTGCTCGAAATCTTATGATTTTTTAAATAAACTTTGATTTTTATTCATGGATTTTTTTTTGCGGTAGTATTTGTCGAAAAGATCACTATTTAAATTTTTTGTGGTTTTTTGAAAACTAAAATGTCAAAATTCAGGTGTTTAGTATGCTACAATTTGCACTGTTATAATGGGAGGGAGAGGTGTCGTTGCAGGAAGCATTGGACATGTTTCTTTTAACATATAGAAGTACACCTAATAAGCAGTTGGAAGGCATGAAAACACCGGCAGAAGTTATGTTTGGTCGCAAGATTCGTACTTGCCTAGAGCTGCTGCGCTCACCTGTAAAAGCTTCACCTTATCAAGATGATGGACAGTTTTCAACCAGAAGTTTCAACATTGGTGAATCTGTGTATGCGAAGAAATATCATTACAACACCTGGAGTTGGGTGCCAGCTATTATTGATAAGCGAATTGGAAAAGTGATGTACCAAGTGGTGAATTCTGCTGGTAAATGTTGGCGGTCACACATCAATCAGTTACGGCTGCGATTGAACAACAAGACTGATTTTAAGGCACAGGATTTACAGCTGTATGCTAAGCAGACTTCGATTGCCTTAGACATTTTACTGGATGAATGTCATTCCGATGCAGATACACAATCGCCAGCTTCATTGTCGTCATCATCATCATCATCATCATCATCGTCATCGCCAGTTTCATCATCGTCATCGTCATCGTCATCGTCACCGTCGTCCGGCTCATTGTTATGCACTTCTCCATTGTCAGAGATGGGTACGGAAACGATTGCATCCCCTGGTTTTGAAACAGCAGATAGCGGATCACCATCGCCGGTACAGCCTCTACGCCGATCTACGCGAGCTCGAAGACAACCGCAGTGGATGGAGTCGTACCAGCGTGATTAAAGAGGGGGGATGTTGGGATCACCCTGTGTCTCGATTGCCGATCGGTTGACGGATAAGCCGATCACTCCCGATCAAAGTGGGTAGAAAGGAGGTGTCGTCATACAGAACATTTGGCCATCAAGGCTTTAGAAAAAAGCATAAAACCAGGATCGACGGCAGTTGTCAAAAGCGACGAATGTTGCTGGTTTACGGGTATGATAAATGCATTGTTTTAATTTAATAAATATTTGTATAGCACAACAAACTTGTATTTTGCATGCAACTTTTATAAATCGGCATTTTCAACGTGATATTGCGGCTGCTGCCTGTAAACAAATATCGACGGCTGTTGTCAAACTGAATCTCAAAATGGCAACATGCCAAACGCTAAGAAGACACCTCCTCTATATTCCACCTTGCTCCCGATGATACGCGCTATCAGCGAGAGAGTGACAAGTTTCGGCCTCTTCGCTCCCGACCGGCCCGTACGACGGACGTATTTCAATCCCGTTTGTTATTGTTGTATGAGTGTACTAATTTATATATTATATTACATTGTAGATAATAAATCCATACCATTTTAAAAGTACAAAATACATAAATTCAACAAAAAACTTAAATACTAAACTTAAATTTCTAAACTCACAATTCTACCGCGATGCAAGAGCTTAAACCAAAGCCAGAAGTTCAATGTTGTGGTCCATTTTCCCTCTTTGTTTTGATGTGTTGTGACATTTTGTGTAAGATCCCCCATAGCAAGACCATTTTACCCCACACTATACATTTTCAGTATTTTTGACGTTCATTTTTAAAATCCATTTTAAACGTATATATTTGTTATTAAAGCGTCATCTTATGCATCAGAATGATGTCAAAATAACAGTGGAAAGTGGTTTAATCAATAAGATACAGATCAACATCCTTAACCGGTCCATTTTGCCCCGCTTTCCCCTACTTCGGTTGAATGCAAGAGGAAAACCACACCCAAACCCTATTGGCAGTAAGACCGTAGTCCTGTCGACCCAGGAGGGCACTGACTCTCAAAATTAAGTGCACGGACGTAAATATAAGTAAAAAATAAGAAAAAGTGTAGCGTGCGTGTTAATATGAAGATTATAGATGAAATTTTGAGGCTGTCCGGAATATGAATCAAAACGTCCGTAGTTTGAAACAAACGCTCGAAACTGTCCAGAATATGAATCAAAATATGGTTGCAGTTTCATGAGTTGCATGCAGTGTTCCGATTGAATTTATTGGAAATATCATTTTTTTTCTCAATTGTAGAAGCCTAGATCATTAAGCCAAGATCATACGACATATCCTACACGGTTAATGATTTCTTTCGATGTAAGCAAAGTTTCAATAGTCTTTTTCCTTTTTTTGTTAAAATATCATTTAATGTATTTTTTCCGCTTCCAATCTTTCATCCCCATGCCGGTTTGTTTTCCATCAACTCTCTATTATTAGTGGTATTCACATTCGTTTCTCGCTTAATTTGGTTTGTTAGCTTAAACTCCAACCCACCCAACTACTACTACCACTCAGGCGGGAATTCACATCGATCCCACCTTTCCCACATTGTCCTTGGCGGCGCAAAGTGAATGGAAGGAAAAAGATCAAGCGAACAACACGCGAGTCCTCGATCTTAAACCCTTGTCACACGCGCTGTGGTCATTCGTCGCTTTCTCTTCTTAGTGACGATAACCGGGTGACTTAAAGATAGCGCAGAGAATGTAACTACCAATCGCACCATGGGCGTTGGAAGTGATAATTCCCATCCCAATGGCGGATGCAGATGCACTTTCCCTTACATTATTTTTTTTTATACCCATCAACTACTGCATAATGCAGGGCTACCACTACTACACTGCTGCTGCTGTTGCTGCTAGCTAAGCTATCTTTATTACAAACCGTCAGCGTATTCCCTCATTCGAACGGGAGGTGGTGGAAATCATTAGTGTATTGTTCTGAGTAAGAGTAACAACAATTGCGCTAGAGTGTTTGTTCCTGTATCGAATTGTAACAACAATAAAAAAATAAAAAGGTGCACGCGAGGTCAACCAATTAATTTTGCTTAAACTTAAAGCTTTACAACAGATTTCTCTAGTTTTTGTCTAAAATCGTAAGAAAAGACGGACTTAGCAAGAAGGTGAAAAATCCATTAAACAAATAACTGTTGTCCTTGAACGGGTGCTAATACTAGAGGCGATTTGTACCGGGTACTGTAAAAAGTGTTCTGGTGTTGAAGAAACGTCATCAGCCGTAGTGAGGTACGATTTGACAACCCTGCACTTCGACCCCTCAACGGAACGGAACACTCTTTACCGTTTAATTCACAGTTGGTAGCGGTGTATTAGGCTGTGTGTCCTTGGAATGGAATGAACCGGAGGAAACTCGAACAAAAGTGTAACAAGCGTGTGTTGTACTACCCCAAAATAATATTTTTCAATCAAGGCAGTTAAAGCGTGTTGTTAATCATTCGCCGGAAAAATGAACGGAACAGTTATGACAAGTATGTGGACGTAACTAGGGAATAAAAATACATAAATATAATCTACAACAGCACCCTCCGGGCCCATTGCATGTTTGGGCCATTTTGTTTGTTTGCTATATAATTGTATAAGTTCGTTCCATTCGTTTTTCGCTAAGTCCAGTATGTCTAACAGTACACATCTGCACACACGTACACACACTCGTGTTTTTTTTTCATTTCTTTTACAATACTTTTGTCATGTTCACCTACTTTCCTTTCCCTTCTTTACGAGGGCAAATTCGTTTTTCCCTACTTCACTGTACTTCTCGCTTTTGTTGTTGTCTCCTATTACTTTCTTCTGCACCATGCATTTGCCTCCTGCCACTGCGCAATCATTTGCTTATTTCTTAAGCTACTGTTTTACACTTCCTAAATTCTTTCCCACGCGCTAGTTGTGTAAGTTATCCCACTTGTCGGTAGTGTTTTTTTGTTTTATTCACTAAGTGTATATAGTTGTGTGAGTGTGTCTTTCTCTGTATGTGTGTGTGTGAACTACCACGTGCAATTAAATTAGTGTTGTGGTTTGCTTTATCATTTTAATAACATGCCTAGTTTTATCTGTGTTTTCTTTAATTGCCCTGCATATCCATCCAACCATCCAGCCATTCATCCATTCGTTCATCCGGGATTCAACCCGGGCCCTTGGTTTGGTGTGAACCCTTGTCCATTACACACTATCCTAACGTTAAATTACACTAGCGTCATGTTTTTCTTATGGATGGAAAGTATAGTTCCAGTTTCTCTGTGTGTATGTGTCCAACAGGCGCGTTTGTCTTTTCGCTTGTTAAATGGGGAGTAAAAGGATAGAACGAATGACGATGGTTTCGTTTCGTATGTGCTTGTATGCGTTGCTACATTAGTTTAGTATCCTGCCAACAGGATACGCTTTCGGGTTTGTCCAAACACATACACATGCACACGAACGCACCCGAACAGATCGTTAAAAATATTCCATTAAAATTAACTATTCTCGTAAACTGCATTACGAGTTTGGAAGAGACAAAGATAGAGAAAGAGAGAGAGAGAGAGAGAGAGAGAGAGAGAGAAAGAGAGAGAAAGAGAAGGAAAAAATTGTGTAAAGATGGATAGAGAACGAAGAGAGAGCTTTTTATCCATCCATTGTTGTTCGTGAGATTCCATTCATTTAGTGGTATTTACTGTCATGTGTGGTCTAACGTCTTGGCGCTTGTGTCTCGGGCCCACCGTTTCTCCTAATTGTTGACTAATTGAATACAAACACACACACACGCTGAGGAGTTTTCCCTTGTTTTATGTCCTAGAGTTGCCCGAAGAGGATTATTTCTTCATCCCTTTCGCCGGCTGCTACTATCTTCCATTTTCCGTTGAGGATACTCTCCCTTTCGACTGTGGAATGCTTGGAGTGCGCGCGTCAGCTTTTACGCGATGCTGCCCTTTGGAACTCATCCCCCCCTCCTTACTGCGGGAGGGGGGTTCGTCAGTGCAATGTGAGGTTTACTTTGCAAAGGTCAGATTGTATGTCTTGAGTGCCATCGGCTCGAGATAGATGTCGGTGAAGGAGACGAGCCGTTCGCCCGGATGCAGCCCGGTCAGTGAGGTCGCCTGGATCGCGTCGATTCGTAACCGCCGGAACAGTTGCAGCTCCCGTGGCTCCGTCGGATGATGCTGATTGATCTCATTACCACCACCACCTCCGTCTCTTTCTCCACCGCCGCCGCCATCGATGACAGCATTGTTGGCAGGATTGCTAGTGCTGCTGCTACCACTACTGCTACTGCTGCTACTGCCGTTACCGCAGAAGTAAGCGATCGTCTCCTCGCCCCCTATCCGACAGCTGTACCCTTGCCGCTGCAGTACGAGCAGCGCCGAGCTGGAGGGAAACAGGGGTAGATTGTTTTCGGTGAGCGTGCGCAGATTCAGCATGTGCAGATCGCACGGAAACTGGACGCGCAGAAGCCGCACCGCTCGGTTCAGCTCGAGCTGATTGCTCTCGTCGTACCGTTCGACGATGAACAGGTTGGCCGGATAGTTGAGCCCGTTCGCGAGCGCATTGGCAAAGATGCTGGGCAGCTGGTACGGGTCGGAGGTAGTGGTGCTGCTTTCCTTCTGCTGCTGCTGTTGGGGCTCCCGTTCCTCCTGCCCATTCGGTGCGGCTGGTTCCACGTTCGGTGACTGCTGTGCGTCGATCGTTTCCAGCGTCAGCCAAAACCGGTGCCGCGTCAGCCGGCTATCGATCACACCTTCGCCCATGCCGCGGTAATCGTCGTACAGCGTGCGCCGGTCGAGCATTACCTCCAGCTGGCCCGGCTCGAGGCTTGCCGCACCCTGGGCGTGCGTCGTCAGCAGTGTAAGCCGCATCCGATCGTCCTGGATGAAGGCGCCGGACGTGATCGGGAAGTAGTTACCCTCCACCCCGATGGCCGACACCTTGACGCGCTTCTGGTACTGGAAGCCGTTCAGGTCGGAGTAAAACTCCGGGTTTTCGCTAGCGCCATTCTCGATGTCGGTCACGAAGCGCATAAACAGCTCCGTTTCGCGGTTCTTCGGCGGCGCCTCGAAGTCGATATCGTTCTCGATGTAGATCGCGCTGTCCAGCACGCTGTTCGAGTTGTAGATGCGCACCGTGTGCGCTAAGAACGGCCCGTAAATGGCGGTCACATCGCTGGCCAGCGGGCCGGACGTGATCAGGATCGTCATGTCGCTGTACTGCTCCAGCACGTCCTTTTCCGAGTTGCGCTGCTCCGGATCGGTCTTGAACAGGTACGCGCCGGAATGGAACTGGGCGCTCTTGTACGCGGCGAACTTGATCGCGCACTGGATCTGCTTGCCCATGTGCTTCTTCGTGACCGACTTGAGGAAGCCGCTCTGCTCGTCGAACAGCAGCCGCATCTTGTAGTTCTCCAGCTGGATGTCGCCCGGCTGCTTGGTGCGCACCTCGAACGCTTTCGTCTTCTCGTCCTGACACTCCGTACAGTACAGCGTGGCCATCTTGCCCTGGTAGCCGTCCTCGTCGTACGCCGCCGTGTAGGTGGTGAGCGAGAGCGGCGCCAGCCGGGCCACAAACATCACCTCGTACTCCTTGTCCGAGGGGACGATCTTGCGCGACGTGTACGACGTCTCGGTAATGTTCCACACCGGGTTGATCTGGATGTCGATCGCTTTGCCGGCCGCGTCCAGTATCTTGACGCGCGGCGTCAGCGTGCGTATCGTGACGACTTCGAGCCGCTCCTGGGCGAGCGCATTGTACACGATAAAGTCCGTGCTGCGGCCCTCCGTCACGATGATGGGCGTTTTGCGCGGCAGCTTGCCAAAGTTGTCCCGCTCGAGCTCGCCGATCAGGAAGCCGTGCTGCTGCTGGTCGTGCGGTTTCCGCTGCACCAGCAGTTCGATCGTTTTCTCCTGCAGCTTCACCGTGTCCTGGATGCTCTCGAACAGGCGCAGCGCGTAGTCGCGCATCACGTTCGCCTTCGAGGTGCCGGTGATGGCGTCGTGATGCTGAAACAGCCCCAGATTGCGCCGCGCCAGTATCATCTTTTCGTAGTTCTTTTCGTAAATTTTGAACGCGTTCGAGCTGCCGGTCTGCCGCGCCCGGTTGAAAGCGATCGTGAACAGTATCTCCAGGCTGCGCAGGTTGTGCTCGAGCTCGCGGCTCAGTATCTTGTAGTACGGGCGGGTGGTGAAGTAGCCGGACCAGTAGGCCGGCCGGCCCTCGTTGAAGATGTCGGCGTACACGAAGAAGTCGCCCTTGAGCGTCGGGAACCGATCGTACCGTTCGCGGATCGCGTTGAAATAGTCCACCGGCGTGCCGAAGCTGATCTCGGCGTTGTACTTCGCCCGATGCTCGTTGATGTAGTCGATCAGCTTCTTGTAGTTCGTGTACTGCTGCTCCATTTCTTTCTCCTTGTTGTAGCGGAAATCGTCCCCGACCGGGATGAGCGCCACGTTGTGCGGGAACAGCGAGGCCGTGCGGGAGTACTGCTCCATCAGCAGGTCCGCCTTGGCTTCGATGTTTTCCGGCGTGATGAACTGCGCCTTGATCGAGTACTCGGTGTACTCGCCCGGGATCTTGCGGAAGTCAAAGTTCAGACAGATGAACGGATGCGGACCGCACGAGTGCTTGATCGAGTAGATGTCGAACGGCATGTTGTGCGTTAGCATGCTGTGAGCGCGCGCCTGACTGGCGCCACCGTCCGAGGGATTTTTCCAGTACGGCGTCCAGAGGAAATCTCCGTACCGGTGGCGGGCGAACCACTGTTTCCAGGCGTAGTGGATGCGCTGAATGATCGTGCCCTTGAAACCGGAAGCAGCTAGCAAATACGGCACGGTACTGCCATGCCCGAACGGATCAATACTCCAGCCCGTCTTGGGCGTTATGTTTAGGTTCGCCTTTACCCACTGGTGTCCTGCAAGTAGAGGAAGTTTATTAGAGCGTTTGAATTCGGAAGTGAATAGCGTTTGAGTTTGATGATGAAACTTACCTTCAATTAGCTGGTCAACCATTGCGTACAGATGAGCGTTCGCTTCGTCCGTCATCACCCAGCCCCCGGTAGTAATTTCCAATCGGCCAGATTGTACCAATTTCTTTAGTATCTGCAAGTGAAATGACACGTCCGTATGGTATTGTATGAGTAATTGTAACATAGGGTTTATAATTATGTTTTTTTTTCTTCCTCAAATTTGATATGCTTGATAGGCTACCTACATTTCAGTGATTTCCGTTCAATAATAAAATGATTTTAACCAGTTTGTGCGAAATTATAAATTTTTTTCGCTGCTTTTTCTACATGACTACTTTACACGGAAAAGCCGCACGAGAATAATAATTAGCTGCAAGGATAAAATTCGGTTCGTTAGCTAGAAATCCCATTTGCCCTTTACATCGCAGCAGTTCCGAAAACATACTTTGGGTTGGTCTGAGTAAAGCAAAATGGTAATGACTGTTAAATTCATACGCTTGTTCACCGTTTTGGCATAACCACCGATGTGGCTTTATTTAGGTTTACTAGAATTGTTTTACTGCTACATGACCGATTAGTCAGTTCTTGTTAGAGGGGAAATTGTTTTGAGTTAGCATTTCCATTGGCCTGGGAGCCAATAATGCAAAAGCGACTTTGAAGGATCTTTTTTTATAAAATGACTATTCTAGCACTAAGAGCATTCCTAAACAATCCCAGAATCAATCAGATGACAACGAACATCCGCAAAAGGTTTTTTGGCTTCATATTAGTGGAAGGACACAAACGATTGTCGATTCATTTTTAGTGAAGCACATTATACTTTTGATTGGACATTGTTTTGTATTTCACAGAAATGGTAAAACTTGGTAAAAATTCAATCTCAATCCAAAGAACGCTATTTTGAACTTACCAAACACGTCTAAACCACTGGCAACCACTTAAACTTAAAGTTCAGTTCAATTAAGCGATACGAGCAAAGTAAATGTGTTCTGGTTTTGGTCTACAATCTATTCTCTCCTTTGTTATCAAATTATGACATACTATCATAACCACTCTAATAATAGCAAGAGTCCTCGATACAGAGCTGGACCTAAACCATCAAAAATAAATTTCCCACCCATTGCAACACCTACCCGTTGTTTAGTCGGATGGGCCTGATCCCACCACAGCTGCAGGAAGCTGATTTCACTCCAGATGAACGACATGTTGCCGTACTCGGGCATTTTCGTGACGGCCAGGTTCAGAATTTGGCGCGAATCTGACTGGAAGTAGTTGACGAAAGTTTTCAGCCAGCCGGGATCGTTGTGCGAATGCGGAACCACCACAATCTTTGCGATAGAAAGAAAGAGAGTGAGAGAGGGAAAAATAAAATTAAATGACTGAGGAAAGTGTGAAAATGTTTTATAAATTATATATTATCATTATAATTATATACATTAAGTATAAATTATCAGCAACGTGTGTTAGATACATAGAAGTGTCACTCTTGTTACCTTTAGCGGTGGCCTTTTCGGATCCTTTTGCAGCTTTTCATAGCGCGTTTCGAAGTCTTTGTCCCAGTATTCCTTGGTTTTCATCCATTCTGGCTGTGGAAGAGAGGATTTAAATGAAACATGAATTTTGATTACATTGTAATTTATATTAGCCTATATTTAAAGAGGAAGAGTATATGAATTACCACTAACTATGTATCCTGTAACCATATTTGAACCCTGATTCAAATATATTAACACGCTCTGCATGTCAAATGGTACCGAAACGGTTTCAGAACCACATCTTATTCCCATCAAATGGTTTAAACCGTTGACGAGCATGCCCACGATTGCAAATTGGCAGTTAAACGGTCGCAAAACGTTTAACCCATTTTACGATCGACTAACGCCGCCTTCTTCTGTCTTCACCACCGCAGTGGGGGTTGGATTCATGATTTACCGATGTAATAACACTTGAACTGTGCTAGCAATTAGCGAGCAATCGAAATCGGGTGCGCGCTAAGTATCACCGGCATGTCGTGTTCCCTCACTCCGCGAGCTGATCGTGTCATTATTTGGACGCGACCGAACGTGTGCTCGTCGTAGTGAGAGCTTCAATCACCGTACACGCTGTGGTGCACGTTTGGCGGGCTCATCTCGATCTCGAATGGAGAACTGTGTGTAGGATGAAGCTTTAGTGCAAAACAAAAACGAGAGACAGAAGCAATTACACGATACAGTACAGCCAGTCAATCAAGGTGGCAAAACGATGTCAGTCATTTGCATTCCAATTCCTCTGGTTCGCTGATTTATGTGTCGAGCGCCGCAACATAGCTGGTACATAAATAAATAACTAAACGGCAGTGGCGCACATTATCATTATTTGGGAGTGCGAGAAGGAGCGGGTTGTCGGGTGAGGCGATTCTATAATCTGAGCAAACCCGTAAAACGCGTGCGTAGAGGTGTAAAATTAAATGCAGAACATAATGCTAAACGTCATTAGATTTCATTTTTTATTTGATTGCAGAATATCGCTGCGGTAGGTTCGAGAGATTTTGAAAACATTATTTCATGTGATATTTGATATTTAGATATTTTATTATGTTATTTTATTATAACTGAATGAAGCTAATTGAACGTCTTCCTTAAAAAAGAGCTAGAGCGTGCACAAAACAAAGCTTGGAGTTAATAATTTAACAAGTTGTTATTATTACAGCACGAATACAGTTAAAAAACACGGGCGTCATGTTTGGTTTTAAATTATATGCATTGCAACAGAGTTTATATAAAAAAATTAATGTAATGATAACAAATTATTCATGTTCCTTGCCTCTACATTAGCAACTGCATATAGATTAACTCACGCCAAACATTGGTCGTGATGATCGATGCTTATTTAATGATTACAGATATTTCTTCGAACGTTACAGTTTGTTACACTAGCGTCAGAAGGGAGGGGTTAAAATTTGGAAATTTTTGCGTTACGTAATTGATGGATAACGCCTTAGTAACACGGATAAGTCAAATCCTTTCTGAGGGCGACGATCGTAATGAGGCTTCAACCCACGACGGACATATTATTAAGTTCGTTCGAGTTGACGACTGTACCACGATATCGCTCTAATGATGCCCGCAAAGCATGATATTGGCATGCCTCTTGTAATTGCCTCATGTAGCAGATAGGAAGGATTGTTAAACAAACTTTATCAAAGAAACCATGCATCGATCGGAAATAAATAAATTACTATTCTTATAAAAATGATTGTAGCAACAAAACTCGTTCTATTGAGCAACGGCAATGTTAAACGAGCGTTGGTGTTGTTTTAATTTACTCATTTTTAGTAAAAACTCTCCGAAAAGGTGAATCTTATTTACGTCATAAGCGTGCCCACATAATTCATAATTTGCTCGTCTTCGCCACAAACCGACTACAATGGTCTCGAGCATAACAAAAATAGCTGTATGTACAGTCGTTGTTAGTCCTTAATAAGTAGTACTTTACATTATTCGCACACAGTCAAACCACAAACCAACTCAACGACTACAACGGTTGCGGTCGTGAGAATGTTTAAACTTCGCTCGACTCGCGGAATCAGGTCTGTGCGTGTCCTTCCGACGGTACGAACTGTGGTCCATTGCTAAAAGCGTAATGTGTTGTCAGTAGAAACTCCTAGCTTACAACATTCTGCCGTGGGTAACAAAAGGGGTAAAAATCAACGCTCGTCACCGGCCGGTCAGAGCGGTCCCGTCGGAATTTCCAACGGTTCAACGGAGTGGTTTGCTCGGTCATCCGTTTAGTAATGGGCGCAATGTTGCGGTCACTAGTATGCTCGGGCAGTTCGATAAGAGTGCTTAACTGTATTTTTCATCCAGCAATGACATTAATTGAATGGATGCTACATCAATCGCATTCACATCAGCGAGTTATTCCTTTGCTGATGTAAGTTATAGGTAGAAATGTGAAGAAAGTAACATTAAGGACCTGTTCTATTTGCACAATATTATGTATGCTAAGTAAAAATTCATATATGGGTGCAAATTAATCATATATCATTTAAACGCACACTGCTGTTGGTGATTCATATGAAAGTTATGCTTGGAGTGCGCTCATCATATAAGAAGTTGTAACAAACTTTTTTGTGGTTCTAGATGAATTTAATTAGATGATTCTGTGGTCATCCGTAATTAGTAATTTGGTGTTGCACAATGCCAAACATCCTAGAAGTTTCCAATTGAGACATTTTGTTTATTCTATTCCTTCTTTTCTATCTCTTTAAAGATCCACCGGGTGGTGAACGATAACAATGACCGGAAAACAATTCCCTTTCCTTACGGTTTTCTGGGACTTGTTGTGCAAACTAAATCTTGCGCTCACTCCTATTCTACCTCGCTGACAGCCTTGTTTAAAACATACCCAAAAACTTGCATTAAAGGCGCGAAAAAAAGGAAGGAGATAACACTCTCAAACCGATCGCTTGTGTACCCTAATCCTGCCAGCATCAAGCGCTCACCCGCTCTAGAGTGGATGATTCGTGTGACGCTATCCATACTTCGCTCCCAACCGTAGCCATACTTCTTCGGCCTTCCCAACCGAATGGAGATAGAGCTATGAATATTATGCGCATACATGAATATTTTCCTCACACTCACATGCGGCCCATTTTTGTCAGCCACTCAACAATTTGCATGCTCAGATAAGTTTGAGCTCGCACGGAGTCGGTGCCTCGAGGCGGAAATGCTAACAAGGCGGACGGCAGAGGGTGTCGAGCGTGCTAATAAGAAATCGAAGTGATTAAAGGACAATTTCCAATCATCTTCCCTTAGCCCTCTTCCACACACATGGGTCCGGTTTGGTGGTGGTGGAGTAAGTTTTACTGCAGAAACGTGAAAGCAAACGTGTACGATTTCAGATTATGTATGAGTCACCCAGATTGTGGGAATCCCCAGCGCTCTTCGGCTTCGACTTACCTGGAAATCGAATTTTCCATACTCGTCCACGGTAGTGATATCGGTGGGTGCCTCCTCCAGCATGCTGCACTCGTCCCAACGACTACCGAACCGGGGCAGGGGGCCACCGGCACCGTCGGTACCGTCCTCTGGTGCGATCCCATCGCCATCGCCGTCCCCATTGTCGCCTCGCACGTTATCACCTGCCCGATCGGCAATGTGCTGCTGCTGCTGCCGGCCGATCGAGTTAAGACTGCTCCGCAACCAACTGTGCCACGAGTGATTTGCATTCGGCCCCGTATGCTGTCCGTTAGATCTATTGGAATTTTTGGGAAAAGAGATGCAAAAGAACAGGACACGGTTAATATGATTCAAACAAGAGAGGGAGAGAGCAAGTATTATAACAGAAACGAAGCAATAACAACAAAAAGGGAGGAAATTTCCCAGCATGACTTCACCCGGAAGCTGCACAAGCCATGGTGACCATCACCGTGATGGTGGGTGCACATGATGTTATTTCATTATTTGTCATGGTCATTTGTCGAGTGGTCGAGGCTCATGTATGTACGGTGGTAGTACCAAATGCCAATATTCAAATTCATTCTCTTCGGCGTAATTATATGAGTGTGGTGGAGCATCGTCTGCACATGGAACTCCAGCTATTCCAGCTTCCCAAGCGAGTGTGTGTGCGAGAGACAGAGGAGAAAAGGTCGGGCTAGTAACAAACTTCAAATGATTTGCATATTATTGGCATCTAGTAAAAGGGTGACCCACTCATGCCTGGGTGACCGAGGGTGTGAAAGAACGAACCAAAGCTCTTCCGAAAACTATTCGCCAGCATTTGGGTACTTTCGAGTGGAGGACGTTCCGGCGTGTGTAGACCACAACACCAGCTCGTACCATTTTGTCGCTTCCGTTGCTGACACAATGGCACCAGACGACCCATCCGATGGCCTGGATCGGGAGGGCTGGTTGTATGCTCTTTTGATTGTTGTATGCCGCCCGTCACAAAAGCCCATTGCTGACTACGGTCTGCTTCCGGGTTAAAATTCATTCCCACACTTGTGCGGCCCGTTTGATGGAGGAGCGACCAATGGAGGAGAAGTTACACCCCCGAGTTCGTAGGTTCATTTGAACTGTGAGTTTTGCCAACCTTCATTGTACCGGTGCGGCAAGTTACCGGACGACCCCACACGGTCCCATTGCGTCTATCTTTGTAAGTGTGGCACACTGGTGGCACACGTGAAACCACCCACGTTACCCCCGGGAAGTGCAGAGGGGTTGTGTGAAATGAGGTAAACTCATTCTCTTTCTTTCTCTTTCTCTCGCCAGAAGGCATGTGACACTAACCTCAGGCGGGGGTAAAAAACCGGGGTGTGCACAAATCATGAATTAATTTCCATTTTCATTCTTAACAAGCGTGCTGTAATTTAACTTTTGTTTCCAATGTTCGACACGCAGAAAGGATTTTGTCCCTGTTTGCGAAAGGATACGACGTGTGGTTTGTGTCCCTTGGGTTGTTTGACAGTTTGAAATAATATACTGTCAAACGACCTTGACGACGGACGATGATTTGGGTTGGTTGCTTGGGAGTGTTGACTATAGTGAACAATGTTATGGAGAACTGTCCTGAAATAATGGGAGCACGGGGCAATATGGACAAATTCTTTTGACCATGTTCTGACTAGTTAGAGCGGTATAGCAACTGTACGAAATATCTGGTCAATCTATCTGCGAGTTCTTACGTATCGAGTTTTGTATTATTATTGCATTATTGTTTGAGTACAGGATCGGGAGATCAAGACCAAACAGGACCAAGCAACATATACGGATAGATAAATGCTTTTTTGAAGTCGTCAAAGATTTGGATTGGAGAGCTCTCCAAGATCGCAAAGCCAGATTGTAACGCAAGATAAAAAAAAATCAATGAGCTCGAGCTTGTTTCAGTATGTGTAGGAAAACTCTTGTGTGTTGGGTAAGGTGTTCTTGTTAGTGAAATATTTCATCAGCGATGTATCAGCGAATGATTGTTTGTTGCGGTGCTTAAGGCAATAATAATGAACTGTTCTGTTGGAATTTTGAAGAACACATCGCAAAGCCATTTATAAAGCTAGTATTACGCGTTTGATATAAAGTAATCAATGATAGTTTGTTTGGAACCGGTACTATGACACAGGTGTCAAATTGTATCAATTAATTGCTGCCAACATGGGTTCAAATATCGTATTCATACAACCTTCGAAAAAGCTACATCCTTTTGTGAGTACTATATCCATTATTTATAGATAGTTGAAACAAAATCAGCCTATATTTAATATCTTTTTTGTATAACGTAGGTAAATTTTTAACACTGTTGAATTTTTGTTCAAAATATACTTTTTATTTCTTTATGCACTTGTCTCATAACGTGTCTAAATTACTTTTCGCTCCTCTCTGAATTTAATTATTTGTTCCCTATATTATATTCATTTCATCGTTCTCGATGCAAACATTTCACATACGGTGCAAATCATGCTAGATCTGGCAGAAATCCTTAGCAAGACAAAATTGCCTCATTATCCCCTACTTCTTTCGCACCGACACACACATACAAAGAACATATGCGCCGGGCAATGTTATTTCTTCATTCGCTTTTTTCTTGCCCAGTTTGAATCTAGTTTAATATCTAGTCCATTTTCTCCATCCTTTCGTTTTCTTAGCTCTTCTATGTGAAAAAGGTGTCATAACTTTCACCGAAAAATTCAAGCCAGGTCAGTTTGTTATTCCGCTCGTTATTCGGCACTATCAATCCTATCAACGGTCCGTGCAGAAGAGATACGGAAGCAACGTGAGGCAAAGGACTGAGACGGAAAAAGACGAGTTCGACATAGCTGACGTTTTGGTAGTGCAGGGAAGATAAAGTAACACAAACTTTACTTGGGAGGACTACGTTGGAGAAAGGGTACATGAAACGAAAAGTAAAGAAACGAAAAAAAAACCCACACTTACACACGCGGGATACAAACGAACGATCCTTTCTGTTCCCCGTTGGATAGTAATTTTTGATGACATTCCATAAAATTTCATAAACTTTCGTGCCTTGCTTTTGCTTACGGAACCCTAAACCCCGTCCACCTCACTTTTTGTTTTCTTCGAGGATGACTTTCCCGCAACTTTTCTCTCGCCTCCCGATTTCAACTTCCCAAAGTGAGCCTCTGGGTGTGTGTGAGTGTGGGGGTTATTGTGTGGCATTTGGTGAGGCTTTTCTCGCTGATGATTGCCGGCTCAGTTGTTGTCCGGTATGGTTGGATGTGAAGGATTATTAGAATTTATTAGGAAGGCACCGAACGAATGAAAACTAAATTATAACCCATTATAAAGCTAGCAGCTTTACTTCATATACTTTCATAGTATTTAGCTGTGTACAGTGTGTACGGCTGTACACGACAATGCGGTGGCATAAAACATACCCGATTTGTATGATTTTATTTCCGTATCTTTTGTGGTGACAATCCTGATCCGAAAATACAATAATCGATGATACTGGAGTTATTTTAATCCGAGGACAACGTACTAGGCACGATGCAAAAAAAAAATCGATCACCAAAGGGGTTGATCATAAAAAAATAAGGAAACTCGCCTGAAATAATACCGACAGTCCGAACATTGGGGAAAAATTGCCCTCCGAGTACTCCCTGTGCCACCAGATGCGCAGCTCCACTCTTAGCCATTTGTTGCCCCAAGTCAGCTGAAGCGGACCTCATCCCCTTCCATAAAATAAAGACCAAAATATAAAAATTCACCTACCAACAACGAGTCGGTAGCGGCAACCCAAAAAGGGTCCACCGAGGTTTGTCCACTTTCATCCACCGCTGTCTCTCGTACGATTTCTTTATTCGAAATTTTATTATGAGCGTTTAATGATGCGAAAATATATGGATTGGTCCACATCGTCACAGGACTTTGGTGCGGCATCGTTCCGGCATGGCATGTGGTGTGGGAATTTGTTGGTACGGACCGGGGATATAGTTTCAGTGTAGTAGGAAGGACATTTGCTATTCGCTCGTGGTAAAACATTATTGGAATGAGAGGGTTTCGAGGATTTTCGGTAGCTGTGTTTGTTGTTGTTGTGGTGGTGGTCCTGCGAGCACTTATTGTTGTTGGAAATTTTATTGTACCTCCCACAACAGCTCCAGCAATGCAATTCCACATCAAACTGTTTTCATGTGAGCACGCGGCCGCTATGAATTGAAGGTTGATATATATTTTTTATCTCTATCTCGTTCGCTTTCGTAGCTGCAGCATTGGCTGGACCGTTTTGTTTGTCTCGATTGAATATTGCATCATGCTATTAATAGAAAGTACTGACGGTAAGTGTACTGGAAATTGCGATCTTTCGATGTTTTGTTTTTGCCATTCAGACAGAAGTAAGGGACAGAGAAAGGAAGCAAATGAACGATCTCCGCGAGCAACAGCACATGAACGACAGCCTTGCCGCAAAACAGAAGGATGCTCGCTCCCGGAGATGACTTACAGTCAACGTTAGACGAGCAGCGTAAAACACGGACACTTGTAACAAATGTTGTTTTCTCGCTCTCGTTCACTCTTTCCTTTTCGTTCTATCTCACTATGTTGACGTACAATTTATTACCACACTCTTGCGCTCTGTCCCGAAACTCGGTTGCGTTCGCTTATATTTATTGTTGAATGATTTTTCCGATTGAACGAGAATTGGTAAATTGTGAATTTTCAATATCTTGTGTGGAGCGGAGAAATAAAGTACCGAAATCCTTCCCGAGGCAGTACAAGCAACGTCCCGAGCTGGGGGAAGGTGAAACGCGGGGAAACGCGCGAATTCGCGTGCTGTAACGACCCTTTCGAGACTCACAAACAATGGTAGTAGTAGTAGGGACGTATGTGTACTGAATGAAACTCGCCACGCTTCGCCCTGCTTTGGCTCAATTGTATTATTCGCCTGGCTGCCTCGGAACTGGTCCGCAATTGTAGTGTGTGCTTCTCGCGCGCGCGTTTTCCCGTACCGCCGACAAGCGGCAACCAGGCGTCTCCATTTTGTTCCACTACTGGCTGTGATCGCTGGAGACAGGGAGGGAGGGAATCGCGTCAGCCGATGGGGGCAGACGTGCCATATCAAATGGTTCTGGCCACCTTTATGGCTACCCGTTGTCAATTGGCAGCAGGGGTGTCACACGCTGCACTGAGTGAGTGACGGTGGACGTGCGAACTCCCGGCCCTGTTCCCCCATGGTCGTTGCGTGTGAATGTGACAGTGAGCGATGGCAATAAAAAGGCTAAATTGTCGAAACGATTTAGAAACGCCGTCGTTTCGTCGGCTCCTCTCGACGATGGTGAGAATTTGAAATCTCGAAGGAACGCTTTAGACAGAAACCCGTGCTGACGGTGACGTGTGCCAGAGCCCGACATGACGGTGACACGCGAATATAAAATTAAGAGCCGCGATTGAACTGATGACGGATTTGCATTTCGGAGAATTTGGCATTTTGAGGAGGGTTAAGTGACAACAATATGGGGTATATTTTATGTTCTTAAATATTTTAAAGTTTGATTGATTGAATTATTTTAACAAACGAATATACAAAAAACATAAACAATAAGGCAGACTGCTTCTTGTGAATCAAACAATCATTTTATAAAATTTAGTGCAATAGTCTTATTTACACTTTTTAGTTAAAAGGATGTTTGAAACTATAACAAACATACAAAAAAAAAACTAAAACTTTTTAATTAGTAAATTAATATTTATAATTAATAGTATATTAATAGTAAATTACTTCAGTAAATAAGTAGTTTATATTACTTTAATTTCGATTAGATTTAATTTTGATGTAAACGGTTGGCAGAGATCATTCAACGAAACCATTCCAATATATGTTTTACGCCAATAAAATGCATATTCAGCCATTTGAGCGCCCATTGATCACATTGAGACACATTCATGTAAAGTATTTTTGAACTATTTTTTTAATAACAAATATTAATTGCATTAATAATAATAATAATAATAATAATAATAATAATAATAATAATAATAATAATAATAATAATAATAATAATAATAATAATAATAATAATAATAATAATAATAATAATAATAATAATAATAATTGCCATTTTTGTGTTAAGTCTAATTTTTTGCATACATTATTACAGAACTCTTTCCTTCTCCTCTCCTCTAAAGCTATTCAAAAATCAAACTCTTGCAACTGTTCTTTACGCAGTTATGTTATTTGATGACGCTCAAAAATCTGTGTCTTGTTGTGGGCTTTAACGAAAGAGTGACCTTTTATCTTTCTCTTAGCCTCGATTAGCCTAGCTACGGGGGAACGTTGCATATGAGACTTGAACCCATTACTTGTATGTTTTGAAGTCGTACGAGTAGACGACTGTACTACGAGACTACTCCATATTTATTTATTTATTTATTTATTTACTTATTTATTTATTTATTTATTCATTCATTTATTTATTTATTTATTTATTTATTTATTTATTTATTTATTTATTTATTTATTTATTTATTTATTTATTTATTTATTTATTTATGTATTTATTAACGGAGGGAAGAGCTGATATGGCCTTATTGATTACGGAAAAAATAAAACATTATCTAATCACACAAATACTAAAAAAACTCTAACAACAACTTAAACTAGGTATTCTGGACAACTCGAAAGCAGATAATACGAGCGACCATCCGTATCTAGCATGAAAGCTTAAGGCGTAGATAAAATATTAGTCTAAAATTCTCATTTTAGTTCGACCAAATGTTTATGGGTAGCCCTCAAATTGACCTCAATTCCTGTGTCAAGTTTGAACATGTCAACCCTAGTTTAACTTAGTTAACCACCGCCCCGCTCCCATTCGTTTGCACCGGGGACGTTAGGCGGAGCAGCGACGCAGCATGGTTTCGAGACTTGATATCGTTAAACCAGATACATTAGATGAATACCCATGTGAGGCAACGGATTCGCACGTGATTGCAAACCGGACACAAAGCAGACTCGACTCAGTCGACGGTAGAAAAAAGCGCCCTAATCAAATAGACCACGCTATAAACAGTGGCCACAGTGGACGGACTAGACCAATGGACGGGAACGGTCAAGCAGCAGGTCGCTCCAAACCGGAACCGAGGGGCGAGATCACCGCCGGACTAATCCAATTGCTTCCTAATAAACCGAACCGCCGAGATGTGGACGTGAACGGAGAGAAATGGAAGGATACGCCATTTTTTTTGGGGGGGTTGCTCTCCCGTACACTTTCGAGCTCAACCGACCGTCGATGCTTGTGCCGAGGACGCTGTGGTCGTGTTTGCCTTTCCGTCCATTAGTGTCCTGGGTGATGTACGCCGCGAACGAGCAGAGTCCGGCAGAGTGCCATAATGGACCGAGTGTGAACCGAAATCCGATCGGACGGTGGTATCGCTTGGCGAATGATGTGTTTTTATTCCACCGTCGTTGCCGCGTCGTTCGCAACAAGGGAATAATTGTGCTCCGTGCGCGGTGTTGCAAAGATAGATGCCATTTTCTTCCAGGAATATCTCTCGCCGGTACAATTGCTTCCGGAGGGTTCGTGTGCAATTCCCGAAGGATGGATTACGCAGCTTAGGTCATACATTTCGCGAGCAAACGCAGAGCACTCTCTCTGACAATCTAGTGCGGGCAGAATGGTGTCATCCGCAATGGAGACGATGATGACGATGATGGTGATGATGCAATAAGGTTTACCGGAGCTCACACGAAATCCCAATAGTCCCGGATTCCCCCCCTTCCCCGATTGATGGCGGCTCCAAACGCAGACATCCTTTGAACAGAAGCCACGTGGGGATGGCTAAACGCTGGACATGTACACCGGCTAGTAGTGAGACGATGTAGAACACAATAGTCGGTCATTTGCTACCCAGTCCAAGTGGCGAATAGTTGATGAGAAAGAAAAATGCTATCTGTGTATGGTGTTGGCTGTTGGTTCGTCCAGCACATTGCCAGCAGGATCGTTTCAAACACATTTGTGCCGGGGGAAACAATGACCTTTCTATAATGGCAACAAAAAGAGGGAATAACATCCTGCGAAAGAGTTGGTATGTGTGTGTGTACGTGAACATAATCCAATTTGTACTACAATGCAGATCCATTCCCATATTGAGGTCGCAGTATGCCGAGCAGCGTCACTTAAAAAGCTACTGCAGGCTTTCTTTCTCACGCACACACCGCTAGTTCCATGTGCGTAAATGCGAAAATGTACGTGTGTGGGCGTATGCCGTTGACAGACAGTTAGCCAACACACTCTGAGGGAGATAAGGTGACGAAACGGTGGAAATGTTTTACTACTACTGCCTTTCCTGCTGCGCGGTAAACGAAAGATATTTCAACGATCTAGCGACGAACGACGTGTGGCACTATTCGTTGCTCGTGTGTAGAGAGGTAATGGGGCTTCCCGAGGGATAGGGTACCCGTTCTGTACGTATTTTTTTCTCTTCAAAAGCACACTCTTCAATTGAATTTGATGTCGAATAGATTGCGGCGCATGCTATTGGCATGTGAGCTTGAGTTTGATTCTGACAGCTCAACACCACCGTTGACAAATGCATCGTCATGTGCGGTGAGTGTATGGTAAGGCTTACGGAAGCAAGATCGGTAGCTTGTTTGAAAGAAGACAACAAAATATTGGGTCTGTTTTAACAAACTTTTTTAAAGGAATGAAACAAAATACACACTATTTATAGAAATAGTTAATTTCAAAGATGTTACACTTTATCTCAGGTGGTTAGCATGTTGCGATTATAATAATATCTGCTACTTGGCAATTCTTTATGGTCTTTTTTACGTTCTTAAGGAACTTGTTCAAGGAAACCGGGTCTTCATATAGAAAAGTTAGAGAGTTTGAAAATGTTTCAGATATTCGTAACTTCATATAGTTGTATGAATATATATTTGTAAATACATAAACGTTAAAATGCTGTCAACATCCTTGGTACCTTGATAGAAACTGGGGGATATTTGCTATTAAAGATTACTTTAATATCATTAAATGGATCCAGATGTTTTGTCCATGTCATTGTGTGTCAATTTCAATAAGAATGGCTAGAACATGAATTTGTTTAAATGTACACCAAATTGTCCAAATGCACCTCCGAGACATTCTAAATGCATCTCAAACCCCTTCTGAAATCAACAGAACACTCACATACACGACATAATACCGCACTCGGTAAGCAGCCGGATTCGTACCAAACTTTGCTTGACCGAGCATTCACAACGGTAAACCGCAAATGAAGAAACGTTGTTTGCAGTCACCGAGAAAGAGAAGTCACGAAAGCATCAGCTCTCACACGGCTTGGCAAAGCATACCCTTCAGCAAAGTCACCCCCCCCCCCCCAGCAAAGTCACCGAATCCATTTGCAGTTCCGAAACGACGGACGATGGCGGTTGACAAAGTTGCCCGGACTTGGTGCATGGCAACAGGATTATGGTTACCGGTGTTGTCTGTCTGGCACATCGTACGCCCGCAGTGTATAGGGCAACACAGGGCAAGACAGTACCGGGAATTGAATCGGATCGAATCTGCATAATCCAGCGTTGAGTCACCGGGCAGGAAGCAACATCGGGACGAGTTTCTTCCACGGTGACATTCCAACACACATTCGGCGAAGCATCCTTGTGCTGTGGCTGCCCACAGTGTCCGGGGCAATGCAGGTTCATTTTCAATCAGTAATTACATTACTACATGTCATGTCAACACAGAACTGTCACCATAAACCTCCACCGCAGCAAATGGTCGTATGTTACTATCAGCAGGTAATTTTCGGTAATCGACTACTAAAGCGTAAAAACCGTACACAGTGCCGTTCGATGGTGAAATACATTGAATTGCAGGAAAAAATTAAATACATTCGGTTGTCCTCGAGGCAGACATCGGGAGGATTGGTTAATGTACCACGTCGTACGGCAAACATCAAAGCGATGTCATTTTGAAAGGCGAAGCCACGGAACTGAAAACCGAGTTGTGTCGGCGGATTTGCTGTTGCTTCTGCCGTGTACCGTACACGGTTGAATCGTTTCTGGAGCACATTTTATCTTCCAGCCTAGCCCCAAAAAAGTTTGCTCCACCCAAACACAAACAATTCTAGCGAATCTTCTGCTGCTTCTACTATCTTCACGTCAGAGTTGTGGGACGGAAAAGGGGTTATTTGAGTTTTGTTTCTTGCTGGTAAAAGTTCTGGTAGCTGATATCCGAAAACACGTTGCTTTTTCGCTTTGACAGTCCGTACATTTAACGTTTCCGGGAGTGGAAAGTAGTTAAAAGGTCAAGCCAAAACCGACCGATTCCACGAGAATGAAACGGTCGATAAGCAAACAGTGAGTAAAAAAGTAATTAAAATCAAGAAAATCAAGGTTTCCCAGGATGTGACAGGAAACGTTTTCTGATAAAAATGGACTTCGCCACACCATTTAGGCAAAGAATAAATAATTATTGAGAGGGCAAGGGGGTGGGGTTGCGTAAAATGAGTTCTTTGTATCCTTCCGTACGGCATCTAATTCCATCTGGAAGATTTAACACACTCTGTACGGAGTAATGAATGGTTTGAAACGACTCAACGTTTGTCAAGTATAGACTTCACTTGCATGCACCAATAAATTAGGCTTAACTTTGAAGCGTTCTTCAAGCGTACAAATTGAGCATCTTCTCGCTTTCTCCCCCCACTTCCCCTCACCCTTTCCGGTCATTTGTTGGCCGTAATTGCCTATCAAACAATTTATTTATTTTTACTTCCCTAACATCCCACTGCCACGCGGGGCGCATCTTGGTGAAGAACTGGGCTGCTGCTATCGGGTGCGCAACATCCCAGCCAAAGTGCTTGCGAGAAGAAAGTTTGCCCACTTTGAGTGAAAAGCAATCGAAAGCCAACCAACCGAAGCGGTCGATTCTACCGTTCGCGAAAAGAAGGCCCGGGTAAAAGAGTTGGAAAATGGAAAGGGGAAGAAAAACAACACGTGAGGGAAGAGCGAGAGCTGTTCCAATATTTTCCTCCTTAAACTTCCGCCCTCGGGGAAAGCAGTGGTTGTAGTTGCATCACACGGTGCTAGAATCTAGGATGTACACCCGGGGACATCACTCAGTGGTGCAAGTTTGTTGTGGTGGATGGGAATATTGTCGTTTGTCGATGGTACTGGCTCACTCAGCGTGTATTTGGGCCTACTTCATACTCTGATTGCTTTTTGTTAGTTCTTCTGTCGGAAGTATAGGAAACAACGGTCGATCCAGTGGTATAGCTGTTAGTGGGTTCAAATATCGCATGGAACTCAGCAATCCTCTCTGTTATACTATGAGCGAATTAAATATTTATAGATAGCCAAGCCGATTAGATTAAGCTAGGATTAATTTATTAGAAACTGAAAATAAATTTAATTAAAAATTAGTACAACAATTGTTTCTTGGATTTTGATGGAATGTTTGTATTATTATATCGAACAGAATAAATCCTTGAGGCAGGCTGTCAACGTGGAGAATTTCCTTCTAAAGTAAAATGAAGAAATTACTTATACGAACTACACTTTCGGTCGAAAGCATTTTCCAGGTCACAATATTTCAGGGATTTAAATTAGTAACGCAAATGATTCGCCAAATTGTAGAGCAAGAACACCACCAAGTATCGCTAGGTTTTCAATTTTATGTCATTCATTGAATATTGGTCACATTCAACATCTCATCGTTGCACCTCAACGACAGATGCTCATCTCAACGACTGAGATTATGGATGACATGATCGCTGCTAATTCTTCAAACAAAAATACTTTAACTATGTATACCTGCGTAAGTAATCAAACAGGTATATTAGCTTAGGAAAATTCACACCCTGTATGGTAAACCGTTGAGTAGACTACAACGATTGTACCTATTCCTTGGAAAAACACATTAACATCCCACTGTGCACAAGGTTGAATTTTCTATCGATTAGATTTACACGCGCATTGCACTCTCGTTGTTGCATTTCTACGTCCCACTTTCAAGGAAAGCAGCAGCAGAATATTCTCACGCCACTTTTCCCAACCCGTAAAGCATGTATAGCACGATTACGACAGTACGTTGGCCCACGCATTGACATGGACACATTGTACTTAACCGTACCGCATTGGCCAGCAGGCATTAAGCGGAACGGGTATGGATTGGTGATGTGGCCATGTGTTGGTGCGCGTGCAGGAATATTTATGCTCACTTATATCTCGCTTTATGTGATTTTTTATTGCCTTCAGATAAAGGCTTGCTCGCCCGGCCTTCTAAGCGGGCGTTATATGTACGGGGCCGAGAACGGGGGTAAAAACATCGCCCCAAGCATTATCGGGCAGGAAGCAAGAGGAAAAGGGGGATAATGTATGGTCTGCACCAACACTTCTTGCGCTTGCCACACACCAATTCATCGACATTACCTTCCTCCCATTACATTCCATCCCGGGCATCTAGCCTTTCGACTTCCGATCGATTCTATGCTGAAGCATAATACTCTATCCGCCCTGCCAACTGCCCCAGGCACTGATACTGTACCGCCACTTAGTGAGCCCGAAAATATGACATTAGCAACCGGGCAGAAGCGGAAGCTACGATCGACCATTCTCGTCAGCAGAATCGTCTGGATGGCAGGAAGGAAGTTCTACCTTAATGTAGGTTAGCGCTTTCCCGCGCTCATACACATGCTGTCCCGTCGCATTTAATGGCACTAAGACTAGCGGCACCATCGGCGGCGAGAATTATGGGCAAACTTCAGTGTGCCAGTGTGACAATTTAGTCGTACTTTTATTTCCTTCCCGTTCTTTCACCCTGAAATCGGCGCGTTACATTTCATAATTGGTCTGCGGAGCGATTGCGAGCGAATTCTGCAAGCATAGTGCTCGATTCCCGGTTAACTGCGAGCTCGTGTGTTAATTTTGCGAGATTTATTACATTTTGGGCAAATATATGGGCCTTTGTTGACGCCGCACGCTCGCATGCCGCTTGACGGTAAGTTGCTGCGAGCGAGAATTATTTACATATTTACTTCAGTGTCGACGTCTAACGCTGATCCTTTTAGTCATGATTCAATCAGAATGCCGTTTTGCATGTGAGCAGCGTCAATTGTTGCGTCGGCTTCATTCTTGTACTTTATATTGTTACGCTTTTGTGATTGATTAGTATTAAGCTCAAGAAGAACTCAATGTTTGTTATCGTACTATAGAACGCTTAGGCATTAATTTGATTCACTTTAAATATTTTGATGTTTCGTAAATCCTTTCAGGGTTACGCGTTTCTCAATTCTTTAGTTATCAGAAACCAGTAATAGGAGAAACAGGTTATTGATTGAATCCACTCAAAGCGTATTTTAGTTATAAGATTAGTTTCAAACATTAGATGAGAATGCAAAGCCCCTAGAAGGGTAGTAATGTACACATATATGAATACAATTTTTCTTAACCCACTGCAATTTTCATGTATTTAACCCGCTGAGGTATCCTACCAGCTGCCTTAAAATCATGCTGCATTCTGCCTTAAAATCCTTAACCCGCTGAGGTATTTAAGGCAGCATGTATTTTTAAACCCCCTTTTCCATACTATTGTGTTTTTGCATCATTTGATACATTTGCTCCGAAGATTAGTTATTCTCGGAACTGTGGCACATACACGTCAATGAATGTGACACAGATTATCGATCATTCAAGCCGCTTTTGCTGTAAAAATTGCATCACAGTCCCATGTACCGCCAATGTTGAACAGCATCGTACTATAATGGTCGATATTTATAGAAGTTTAAGATAAAAGATTAGTTTTTAAGCAAATATATTTGGCAATATGAAATGTCAGTCTCACAAAAACGATTGTGTAAAAAAAAATTGATAGAATAAATTGTTTGTAGTTAAATCATGGAAATAGAAACTGCAAGATTTGTTTTCCCAATTTTTGAATATGGTATAGAACATAATAAGTCAGATAAGCTTCTTTTGATGTTGATTAGTCGATTTACAACGGCAAAAGTGTTGCAATCGTATCTTATCAAAACCTTAAAATGTTGAAACCTCTTTCCATTCCCTTCAAAAAAGTTTTTCATGGACACTTGTTAGAACGTTGGTTTCTAGACCATTTCATTTATATATGGTTTATTTATCGGAATTGTTTGATTTTATTTTTGTGTATACAAACTGGAATGTAATTGTTTTGTACCTGTTGTGTTAATGCCTATGAATCACCGGCAGGTTTTCAAACCTATTACCAAAATGAATTACAGTAGATGTATAATTTTTCTTAAATCTAATATGTCGAGAGACTATAAGCCCAGCTTTGTAGCTTGCCCAGGTTCGTAGAAAACGGTTCGGATCTTGTCGTCAAATAGCTGCCATCGTTTCATTTGATCCCTTACCTAGACCCAACCGTTCCGTTGAGAGGACCGTTCCGCTTTAATGACACAAAATCTCGACATGGTAATATAGCGTGCATTTGAATGACCGTCGGTATTAGTTTTACTGCTTCAATATGTAGCTTCCAAACAACTTTCTGCCTGCTCCCGCAGTAAATGCCTACGTAATGTGGGCTCCGTACTAAACTACCCGTCCATTGTTACTACCGCACCGGTACATGCCCGGGCAGATCTTTTTGTCCCGATACAAAACTCAAATAAACTCTTCAGCTCGCAAAATCAATTCCAAAAAGTCATACAATTTCGACTTAAGCACGAGCAGCCATAATCCCAAATTGGCTCTCATAACTTCCACTCTCTCCACACCACACCGCCTCAACCCACCGCTCTCCAGCAGGCAGGGAATCCGGAACATTCGCTAACGTCAGCTTCCAAGTGGACCTCCAATAAAACATAAAACTTTGCCCCGTAAAATTATGAGTGTGTGTGTGTTTGTGTGTGTTTGTGAGAGAGAGGCACGGAGCAAGGCAGCACCAAGATGATCTGTTCACCCCCTCGCCGTGTAAACGTTGGATCGATTTTTGCACGCAACATGCCGGCCTGCACGCCCTGCAACCTCTCTTCTCGCGCTATAATAATCCGTGTTTCGCTCGCTGCCGAATGGCCAAACAAATCGCCCGTTCCGGTACGGAAATGTGTCAGTGTTTACCCCGCGGAATAAAACAAAAAAGCACACACGCACGAAAAAGGATTCGCCCTGGTAATCGGCCGGAAATGAGGCTGCGTGGTGTGGTGAAATAATGGTGAATGTAAATTCGCTAGACAGCGATGATAAAGAGGCGTTCGGTGGCATTTTTGACAGGCCCGAAACAAACAGAACCCGAACCCGCACGCAGTTAACAAGGAAAGCCGAATCATAAAAGTCAGGGTATGTTATGGACTTACCGTTTCTGATGGGCTAAGCCCGCTGCCATCGGACCGCCGGACGCATCCTTACCGTCCATCCCCGTCGGAGCGGATGGGCCGGATCCAGCCGGCGACGGTTGCCCCATGGAGATGTAGTACAGGCAGAGCAGGATCGTCACGAACGCAGACAGCAGCCCGATACATCGTGGCGAACCGCGTCGAAACAGCTTCATCGTCATGTTATCGTTATCTTTTCTGTTTTCTGTTATTTTGCTTTGCTGTTTTACCGTCCCTCTCTAATCCGATCTAGTTTTGCCAACTTG
The DNA here is from genome assembly GCF_943734735.2 of Anopheles gambiae. Lineage (NCBI taxonomy): Eukaryota > Metazoa > Arthropoda > Insecta > Diptera > Culicidae > Anopheles > Anopheles gambiae. Next base: position 46,959,050 of record NC_064601.1, read on the forward strand.
TCAAAAGTGCCGCCTGTTGAGATGTGATCACCACAACCAGCGTTCTGGTACACCCCAAGCAATTTACATCAAAGTTTCCATGCACATTAAGCACACACATACACATACATACACACAGTCACGCAATGGAATAAAACAACAGCACGTGAAAGGAAAACGTGACACTTAACGTAATGAGAAATTAAAATCAACTAAACGAGTATGAGATCCTTTTGGCTTGCGAACGCGCGCGAATCGCTGTATCGAGTTGGGGCTGTGTACACGTTTACGTTTCACTCCTGCATTGGCATCCGGTTAGCCGGTGTGCCTCAGGTCCAGACTCCGCTGGGTTTGCCTAGCAGCTGTCGGTGGTACTTCAGGGTGTAGCAGCGCATTGACAACCGCCATAGTCGTCCGTCGCTCGGCGCTTAGTCAAGTGAGTGATTCGCACTTTCAGCGGATGTAGCACGTTGTAGCCGCGCTCGCGGACAGTCGTCTTTGGAATCTGCAACGAAAGAAACGCGGGGATAATGTAAGATTAAATGCAACTCGCTCGGCTGTGGTGCTGGTATCTTGTTGGCTTATTTATGTTTTCTGATTCGCATGCAACACAAAGCCACCGCAACGTTACGACCTCTGTCAAGGTTGCCGCTGGCTGGCTGAGCAACAACGTGGCAGTGCCCAGCAACGGGGGTGGAGTAGCAGTAATTTGTGCCTTTTGTTTGCCTTTTTCTTCACCATCCTCACACAGGGGAGATTGAGATTGTCAGCTTAAGGGGTTGCATCCAGCCCTGTGCCTCTCTGCTTGGCCTAACAAAGTCAATTGATCGCCCAACCACAGTGCCACGGTTCTATTCTGTACGGGAGATATCCTGCGGTGGGGTTGCAGCTAGATGCTGCTGAGCACGAACGTTTTCAGCAGCGTGGGAGCTGCATCATCATCCAGGGTTCGGTTTAAGTGGCCCCTATGGATTAAAGTCGCTCCCCACAGCATGCCATTTTACAGTACAACAGGGTAATTCTGCTGCTGCTGCTCACCGGGAGAGTGTCGGTTGGTAGAACACGGAAGAGCTCGCGATGGTTGAGCGAGGGTGGCGGGTGGTTTTCGAAACAGCAGCAGCAGCAGCAGGTTCCATAAAAATGCATAATCATGAATATATTTGTGCATCGCGTGCTGCACCACCCAGCGACATGTGGGCCTCGGGTATAGGAGGTTTGCGAAACTATCAGGGGTGAGATACATATAAAAAAACGGGGCCATGTTTCGAGATGAGTAAGCAGGGGTAAAAGGATGATTTTAAATTATACATCATCTCGATGGTTCTTCGATGTGTTTTTTGTTACTGTTGCACCCCAATGGCGTACTGAATTGGGAGGGACAAACGATATTCTAGCACCGTTTGGGAATGGTACCATCATCGCGCTTGAGTTTGCAGTTTGCATTCAAAACAGGTTGCTTTAAAACGGATGCTGACTTTAGCCACGTACGGCTGTAATGCTCCAATTCAAGGATTCTGTTTTAAGCTGTATTTTGTGCGTTTCAAAAGAGTAGCAATTGTGCTGTGAAATATGTTTCAGTTTAAACCCTTACCACAATGTAAAATCGCACTGGACCATCACCATGCATCAATTTATTCCTGTTGATGGAATGGTTGAGATTTTAATAGGATGAAATTTGCCATACACATGTAACATGTTTCAAAAATTACAGTTATCGTAAAAGTGACGCATTTATGCGTGTGTAAAGGCCAACTGACCTGCACTAATAGACACAATCAATTGAGTGCAAAGTGCGAAAAAGGTAAATATTGTTACGTAGTGTTATACAGATAAATGATACCAATGAATGCATTTTCATAAATTCCACGAACACAAGAACAAATGTAACTGAAAGCATAGACATTGTTACACACGATATGCTTTTTTCCAGATGTTTACGAAATGTTTTTCATTTGCATTTATTTTTAGGTTGTGGTAAATTAAAACCTCTTTGTTAATATTCATTTCATTGATTCACTCACAGTCCTATCGATGTTGCCCTATATTGGAACAAAAAAGCCGTATATTGCCAATAGTTACATATAAATGAAGCCATGTTTCGATTTCGGTCGGAGTACTGTTGAGTAGAGCTATTCGGGGAAAGTTTGTCTGCAATGTTTCGTAACATTTTACGATCATACCATCGTGGAAGGGTTTCTAATGACTACAGATTAAGTAGATGATGTGTAAATGTTTCAATGACCGAAATATAAAAATTAAAAACAATCAATATATTGATAGGTTTAGTAAATTCATTCAAACGTGATGAATTGCGTTGCTACGAAAAATAAAACATAAAACAAAGATGATTTGAGGTAGCCCTATTCTTTTGTTTTAGAAATCGATAATTATCTTTGAAATAATACAACCCACATGCGCCATGAAACAGTATAATCAAAATGTGATGAATATTAAAAATAAGTGGAAAATTAAGACAACTAATGGGATACAATGGGATAGGAGCTCAGAACTCCTTATACTATAAGGGAATTCGAATGTATAATTCGATGCCAAGAAAGGTTGTTAACGCCACAAGTCTGGGAAATTTCAAAAAGGAATGTGCACTGTATGTGAAACAGGTTATTTAGTAATGTGGTCGTGAAGTGTTTTAGTATAGTAGTATAGTGTAATATAGAATGTATACTTCTAGAAGTGCTTGCTTGTTTGTATTGTGTAACTTGATGATGATGGTGTATTTTTTAATTTGTTTTTGTTTAACAGCTATTATGAAAAAATAAGATAATTTAGAATAAAATTTAAAAAATAATGTAAGTCTTCAAAGATTCGAGACACGCGCGCGTATAGTGGATTTTGGGGTTTAGACCCGCTGGTTGTAAGATGATAGGACTTAGCGGCACCTTATCGGATTCATTAGTGGGTCGAAAACATTCAATCATCCACTCGAGTGTTATGTAGAAATATTACTTTCATTTTTATACCTAAATATCTTTAAGATAATTTCGTCCTTCTCGAACCTTTGAAGGGGAAAGTGGAGGGACCATCATCATCATCATCATCATCATCATACAAATTTGAAGTAAAAAGAATCAGAATTGCTATCGATACAAAAAAAATAGGAAATACACAAGAAACTCGAAAAACCTTGAGGAGTTGTGATTAAAAGTAGCCCTGATAACAAGAGAAAACGATTGAATGCAAATAGTTGGACAATGGCATACTGATCTAGGGCTTACTTAATTTAGTTCATGTGATGCGTTATTAAACACCTTTGTTTGGGTTCAACCTCATTCTTCATGCACTGTAATTGCTCAATCTGGCACCAGGTATATGAAGCAGCTGGAATCGATCTGTACAGTAAAGCAAATCTATCATCCATACACCTTTTACAAGCTGCGTAAATATTACACCACACTACAGGTTTGTATGTAATACAGCTGTATTTGATCAAAGAGATTGTTTTGAGATGATACTGCTAAGATTGTTCAAATATATTGTTTTTTTTTGTAACCATGATAATTTAAACTATATGGAACTGATATGGAAAATGATTGCCCATAAATTTTGTCCGACAGAGATTTTGTAGATGGGAATCACACAAATGAATGAAAGAATCAAATTTAAAAAAAAATAATTTAACATCATAAAAGAACATATTACAATAATTTCATTTTCGTTAGTTGGGATATGCTTTTAAACGCATGTTTATTATTAGACAGTTAAATTATATTAAAAGATAATAAAAAAAACAGATAACAGCTTACTACAAAGAGTATCGATTACTCAAACTTTTGGGGATCTTCGCTTAGCCTAGTTCGTTTGATCAGAAAATGTAAACATTATGCAAAGCGTAACAGTTTTCCGTGCATCGAAAACACGTTGATATTGATATTTGTCTGCACATAATACACATACACGCATGTATCATCCACGTGCCACTCGGTGGCGTAACGTCCATGCTCTCAAAAACGATCCGAAACAGAACGTGGTTAAACGGACGAAACAACCAGACGAAGCTGAAATTGCGTATTTGTTCTGTGTATTGTTTGCACACATCGATCGTGCTCATGTAACGGAACGTTAATGCAAGAAAGCAGGAAGCTCGTCGTAGCTCGCCTGCTCATTGCTTTCAGATAAATATGTACTCCTAACACACGTACCGAAAGCCCCATACCTCCCACTCGCTCGAAGAACCCTAGTGCTCTAGAGCTTTCACATCCTGGCTGCGACCAATTCCCACTCGAAAGGGATTACGTTATTAGATTGTTTCGAGTAGGTGAGCTGCTAGAATAATCACACTGCACGTATGTGTGTATGTGTGTATGGGCCATATCGGTGCTGGGATTCTCTACGGTTTCGAGTTTTCATCCATCACACGTTTCAATCGGCTTTTGTTCCCGTCTGCCAAACGCAACACTTGACGGCGATTCGGGGATGGTGTTACCACCTCTTACACCCTAGCTACCGGTAAACAGGATGTGTGTATGGCTCGCAAACTGGCACTGATAAATCTCTTTCCCACACTCCCATACTCCGCAGCCGGTTCATCCCCAACCTGCGCTTCCGATGAACAATTGCGTGCTAATCAGCTCCGGCCGGTTGTTGGGAGATCTGCCACATGAGAGTAAAGCACCCTAATACGCCCTGAGGGTGTGTATATGTGTGCTACGCTGGTTGGCATGATTTAAGTCTCATGCGTCTGATCAAGATGTAATTCATTAAATGAATGCACAGAACCTACCGTCGGACGTTAGGTCGGGTGGGTCCAGACGGAGAGCTGAACGGACAAGGGCATCCGATAGAGTCGAGAACAGAATTCAACCTAAATCTCTGTGTTTAACATGTTGCTTGTGGCGATGATTGTCAATTATTCATCTCTCCCTACCGACAGGGTCAAACGAGGGGAGGGTGGGGGGAGGATTTCCATTGCTCGCCAGCAACAGAATGGTTGAATATGGTCGGTGGAGAAGAAGAGTAGAATGCAAAGAAACAAGAAAATGAAAACCCTTGCCGTAAGACGAGGTCTGGGTAAATTTTGCACAGTTTCCGCTTATTTTGCGAAACTGGAAAAATGGACAAACATACCCTTAAAGACACACACACACACACTAGAATGTAGAACAAGAAAAGGCACGTACCACGATCGTTCCACAATCGGCTTCGCTAATTAATACTAATTTTTGAACCTTTTGTCCACCGTTTCGTTGGTTAATTAAAATTCATAAACAGTTCGGTCGCTCCGGGCGCTTGCAATAAAGTCGCTTCTTTGCTGTTGTACACGCCGTTTCGGAATTAAGGAACCGGGCTCTTTTGCGTTCACTTTGCTTCCGTGTGCTTTGCTTCGTGACCGGCACACAATCAAGGGACAAAACTGATCCTTGCAAACTCGAAATCATACGATAAAAGCCACCATCGTCGTCATGTTGTCCTTCTCATGACCCTTGTGCGCTGTTTGTCTAGCCAGCATTTAAGAGGCAAAACAGAAATAGAGTGAAGCGTTTGGAAACCGGAACAGCCCTGTAGCGAAGAGCTACGTGAATTCGCGCGTTCTACCATTGCGAGAAAGCTGAAATGTTCACAAATTGAATTTATGATGGGCGGTTTAAAATGGTGGGTTAGCGAAAGTGTATTTGATAAGGAAGTTTTCTGCACCACACAACAACATTTTTGTAGGTTATCATGCTCTTTTAATGCTTCGTAGCTAATTTACTATATGAATTACGGCAAAAGATGCTTTTGTTCTGTCGTTATGGTTCCATTGTAAGAATAATTTTGAGACCATTTTGGTCAGCTGCAGTTTTGTGACTCTATCCATGTTACTCAAGCGCCACAGATTCAGCTTCGATTTTAAAGTATGCTCCCTATTAATTCACTATCCCCACTATTAATTTATCACTACTTTTAGTACCATCCATGGGATGGATTGCAATATCGAACGTATTATCACATTATTACCGGTTTCCTACCACCATTATTCGGTTATTCTATTATTAAAATAATGGTGCATTGCCATCGGTAGGGAGCTGTCTACAGAATTGAATTCACTTTACCCTGCTTCACGAACACTAAAGATGCGCACTGGCGCGAGGTGCATTACGGCAAATTCCGCAACAATCCCAACGGTTGTAGCTATTCTTATCGCAACTATAAACTGCCCTTTGCACGACTGTCCAATGACCGGCTGGTAGTGAATGAAGCGTTCACCTGCCAGACACAAACCGACCGAACGGGAGCTGAGCTAGAGAGCCGCGCGCATAGGCCCAGCTAACCATGATTTATGCCACCCGATGAACGTGGCCCGGTGCTCTAATTAAATACCGCAAAGGAAGGAGGTAGGACGGAAGGAGGTTTTCGATGGGATGGGTCGATTTTTTATGGTCCATCATCACGAGAGTGGAAGTGCGATACGATGTTCAGTTTAGTAAGCGTGTGTTTGTTGTCTCATGTCGTTTTTTGTGTCTATTTTATTCTGTTTGGCTCAATGCAGTTGGGGAAAACTTGAGTGCAGTTAAACGACGTCGCTGCATGATGGAACGATGCACGCCTTGCGATGCTGTGGTTTTGATGATGATTGGATGTTCGATGCACGATTGTTGTTTTGGTTCAACGGAGATGATGATAAAAGTCGCGGTGGTGCAAGGCTATTCAAAAATAAAGTAATAATAAATATACATTTTGTATACTAGGTCATCAAAAAAGAGTGATTATTGACAACTTGGTTACGCCGTCCTTTTTCTGTAGCAATAATATTTTTAAATGTTAATTTTATCGTGTTGATAGTCAGTTTTTGTTAACAATCAATGGAACTGATAAGGCTAAATAACAGGTTAGGCTAAAAAATATCGTGTGCAAATTTTTTTTGTGGATTTTTTACTGTTTTACTGTTTCTAAACAAATTAAGAAAAAGATGGCCCTTTTTTTATTTTGACAATTTTTATAAGAAGATCAATGTAATGTAAATGTAGATACCTCTAAGGATTGAGAAAAGATTCATCTCTTTCACACAGGATCTAGATAAAGCTCATGAAATAATGAAATGAAAAGCAAAATTGAACAATTTGCTGAAATAACGAAATAAGAATAACTGAAAACACACTGAAAAACAGAAGGATTTTACTAAAACATTTAATTTGAGCTCCCAACACAACAAGTCAAACAACATTCCCGTTTCGTTACCCTACCATTTACATGTATTCACACCTTCACTTACAAACTTGTTGCGATTTACCATGACAGTTTGGCGCATTGCAGCATTTTCCCACGATGCGATGGCAAACAATGGAATAGAAGCCCTGCTTGCATTTACTTCCCCCCCTGTACTCTTGATCGATTTTCCCAACCACTACGCCTCCATTCAATAGAGTTGTTTGATGCTAAGCGATTAAAAGATCATTTGTCGTGCCGCACAAATTGATCAATTGCAGGCTGTTTCGTTAATCGTGCTAGTGTGCTTGTGTTCGGTGCACTTCTGCATGCTCTTGTATACCTAAACCGAGTCAACTCGAATACACGATGTAGGTGCACGTTGATGTTCGAGCCGCCTGTCAGCACGACGGTACATTTTCGATTGGCGGGAAAAATACACGTACCCATGTCATCGAGCAACATGGCGTAAAAAAAATCTTGCACGATATTATGTGTTTTGTTTTTGAATCGTTGAAATTTCGCAAAGAGCAAACAGCAATCGTTCCCAGATGGCATGACAGTGCTGGCAGCCATCGTGCTGAGCAATTCGTTGCAAAAGTCAAATCGATTTGAATCGACCCGCACCCGGCTGCTTGCGATTGTGCTGTGCAACACGACGCAGCACGATTGATGGCATGCGTAGAACCCATTCACAACGAGCCAATCGATGAATAATCCCGTTCTTTACCCTGCACTGCGCGCACAACGCCATCTTGAGAACCGCTGATAGTTCTCGTGCGTGACGAGCGGAAATTGTCTACCGTCGCCGCGCTTAGACAACTCAGACCCGTCAGTCACGTAAACGGGAAAAAGTAAGGCGCCTCCGCCCAACGCCCCACACACATACACAGCTGCAACGATTGATTTTCGGGATCCGCAAGGCAAAGGGACCGCAATTGGCCGTATCGGGCACGGCAGTACGGAATCCAGCGCGCGATCGATTGATATTTAATTTGCGTTTGCAAATGCACAAATTCTGCAGATGCACGGATAGCACCGTCCGCACACACCGGTGTGCATTGCACAGCAAGTTATTATTCATTTGAGCAGGTTCTCGAGAACGATGCCGCACCCGCAAGACGAAAACCTCGACGACAACTTTATCCGAAGCCGGAAAATTGCATTCGTTCGTCTGCGGCAACGGTAGTACCGACCGGTGGTTTCGTTTGCGTGTATCTGCCGTGTCGGATCGATTTTCCGCGCACGACCAGTTTCGGGGTGGTTTTGCAACGAAGTTATTCGAGGAAGTCGTCTAACCACCTCGCCGCCCAATGCTTGTTCGCGTGCGGGTGCTAGGAACAGGGGAAAGATGCACCAAGCAGAGCATAATTGCTGTTAAATCAAGCATAAGCTGCACGATCTCGATTCCACGATTAGGTGGTCAATTGTGCTCTGGTGACTCGAAATTGACGCGCTCATTAAAATTTACCCACTAGCTCTGTGTGATGATATTGTCATGAGTTTCGGTTCATGAGCCCGACACTGCAGTGCAATCGGGCGCACGGTCCGGCACGAACCTGTGCAAGGGGTCGGGCCTGAACTATTTATCGACCCGGACCCCGGCTTAGCGAGGAGCGGGGTGAAAGGAAGAAATAAACCGAGCCAGATCTAGATTCTAGATATGCTAGTTGGACCGATTATTGGCATTTCTAGATCTGCCCTGCCCGTTAGCGTCATCGTTCGATCCCGCCACGTACTGACACAACGCCAACCAGGCTAGCGCTTCATATGCATGACAGATATGGGCCAAACGATCCGCATTGTGTGCACCACTGACAATGTGTCTCGTCGCGTCTGGAAAACGTTTCCGTGATTGCACTACTCCCGACGAGCGAGATTAGATTAATGTGCTTTTCCATCATGCTGGACCCGACGATGATGATTGCAGTTGGTTTAAGGATGACGCAGTACCCATCTTTCAATGCTTGTGAGGTTATCGGCCTTACCGAACCAATAGAATTGGCCATCAATTACATTACAGAAAAAAGCATAATTGTTTGATTATCAAGCGAACATTATGACTAGTTTGGCGTGTAGGTAAACATGCTCCACTAGGTGATTTAGTTATAACCGACATAATAACGTGTGTACTTAGCAAAACGATACTAGATATCAGTGTAATAACGCTTATTAAATGCATTGAACGCAACTGAACTAATCATATCGGTTTGTACACATCAGGTTGTTTGAGAAGTCAAGGAGATACTATACGATTGTTATCTATGTACCGTTTCCCATTTGATCATAGTTGGTTTGATTATTACTTTTAAATTAACAAAAAGGGCTTGCAAACAAATCCATCCAAGCAATGTGTAGTAAAAACGTTGTTTTATTCTTATCTTCAAACTATGTATGCTCTAATGAACTTACGATGGCTAAGACGATCACAAAAGCATGAAAGTTATTTATTGAAATAAATTCCACAGCACAAAAATAAGGTAAAATAAAATGAGATATTATTAAGCGTATTATTAAGTAACTTTTCCAAAACTTTAAAAAATACTTTTTTAAAACAACAAGAGTTTTTAAAACAACAAAATTATGAGAGATGCTTGTGGCACTGTGTCTGGTTTATATGGTACAATAAACAATACAAACATTCTCAGTAAATACTATAAAATATTTTGAACAAGAGTTGTGTGGCACAAATATTAATTGATTTAAAAGCATTGTTTGAATAAATTATGCATCAAATATAATTAGTAATATTTAAATACAATTAAATTATCAATTGTATAAAGTTATGTTTGTGTTAAATAATCCATTCATTTAATTTTCATTTTAACTTATTTATAATATTTTTCAGAACAAACCCAAATTTTAAATCTTTCTTAAAATTCTAACAATTCAAACTGCTAAAAATGATCAAATGGCTATAACTTGTATTTTTCGGTAGCACCTTAAGCATTTCATGTTATAACTCATTGCAACCTGTTTATCAAAAACCGATGTATAGCTCCTGAACATTTTACACTTATTTCCTCACTTATAACTGGATATAAGTGCAAACAAAACTGTGTTTGACGCGTTTAAAAAAAAAGGGTCGAAAAAGACATGATTTTTTGGACTTGGCAAGAGTGCTACTCGTATGGGGCAATACGACCACATGGGTAAAATGAATCAATTTCTTGGATAATTGATTTTTTTTATTAGTGTACGTGTTTCTACATGTTTTGTGTCTCCAATGTACCCTTTTTTGGCCACGCAGTGTACTGCAATGTCTTAGCTACTGACCAGTTTTTCCGGGGCGGAATCCGCGCATAATAGCGCAACATACCGTTGCACGCTACAATAATGTTTACATATTTGACAGCCCGCGCTTATGATATATAGTGACACACTTGCCCCAAATAGAGGTGGCTCTCTAGTCCTTTGAATTAAAAAGTTGAAACTTTTTTTCTCAGTGATAAAAAAATACTTTTTTCAACTAACTCCACAAAAAATGTTACTTTTTCTCAGCTTTACGTTAATGTAAATAGTTTCTCGGTTCATTGTTCCTATATTTTTGAGAGCTTATTTGGTGTGGTTAAATAATTATAATGTTCTGCCCAATTTTGAAACTCAACATAACACAGTTGAAATCAATGAGAAAAATCGATTAATCTATATGAAATTCGGCACAGTATATATAGTCATTGGAATGAAACCATCAGTATACTAAATTGTTCATTTAACTAATATTGTAATGGAAAAATTTCTTGGTGGCACTCTTGCCCCAAGTTCCGCTACTCACAGCACAGTAGAAAACGTACAAAACAAATATTATTCAATTTTGAGCAACCTCGTTAACTAATTTTTAACCACCAAAAACAAGATCCTCGAGCTAAACTTTCAGCTGAATCAATTAACCATTAGCTGCCGAGTAACTGTCGGTACGAAACAAAAAAAAGCTGTCGGGACACGTTAACCCATCATTACATGTTCATTATCACACCACTTCGTAGTTTTTTTTTCCACACTCTGCCACCAACACCACATCCTGGTTCGCTCATAAAGCTTCCCATTATCACATTACCTCCGGGGGAGACGGTTACATTGCACACGTGCACCGTGGCACATGTATTTCGTACGAGGCGATATCAAAGTAGGTGGTGTAATTGAATTACAAGCCCCCCCGAATGAGCACGGCGAGCGACGGCGTACACAAAACCGGTGGTAGCTAATCTTAACCGTTCCTTCGACATTTGTTACTCCCCATTCCTTGCCAACGGTTCCGCGCGGAAGATACTGGGATGGTGTTATATCGGTCTTTCCTCGTTTGATCCTTTGATTACCGTTTGTGCAGTCCGGGTGCTTCACTTTCGCTTACCGGAACACCGAGAAATCATCATTGTGCAACATTACTGGGTACAGGGATGAACAAAATGCTAGGCGCAAAAAACACCATACTCACACACACATACTCGTCCCGTGAACCATGCGATGGCGCAGAAATGGTTCGATACCGTGGGATGGCGTTCACCGGAACACGCTGCTATCGAGATGCTGTTTGTCTTATGGGTGACGTTGAAGCAGGAAAAAGAATCATATCCCTTCTCCCACACATAACACACACACAAAGCACCTCTTCCACTTCCGACCACTGGGGCGTATCAAATCAGAGGACAGGATGCTCGAGCTAGAGATAGCCACCCCGACATCGGTCGCTTTTGTTTCAATTCTTCCGGCTTTTTTCGCCTGGCAGGGAAAGAAAAATGGGACGGGAGCTATGGTGGCAGCGGAGGAGGCAGGGGAAATGGAAGCATGACGATGGAGGGTAAAGCTCTTTGCTAAATTGATTTTAATGGGCGAATCCTGGATTCTCTCCCGCGAGCTCAACCCCACCACCAGCTGGACGGTGACCGTGGCCACCCGCTTTGTGTGTATGTGTATGTGTGGACAGGGCAAGTCGGTGGCCATAGTGGGCAATAAAAGTCAGCTCAAATTTAGATTTAAACCAATTTGCGACCCCAAAAACCAATGGCGAGACTAATGCTTTCGAGAGGTGCACTGCTGGCCCGGTTGATTTCCCCCACGGATTGAATGCAGTGTTCCACTGTACATCGGATGCATTAAAATCGATCAGGGATTGTGTGTGCTTGCAGTAGTGCAAAAAAAAAAAACACACACACACATAGTGGTCCGCTGTTTGGTCAAACATTGTGGCGTCACCGATCAAATGACCCAAAACACGCATGATAGCCTGTTCTTTCCACCCAGTGGTCTCGGAAAGTGCTGCACAATGTGTACAATGGGAAGTTCGCTTTTCGATTACGATCGGCATGGGACCGAAAATGGGGCAAAAACGGTTCGATAAGCTTTTGGTGGTTTATTTGTTGTATTACTTTTTCCGCTTGTTTTACTCAATTACAGTAAGGACTAAGGCATTGGGAGGGGGAGAGATGACAAAAAAAAAAAAAAACCCGGGAATGGAAAGTATGTGCGAGTTTGTGTGGCACACCGAAAGGTTACGACTCGCAGTTGATATTGCCTTTCACCGCCGCCAAGCGCGACCACTGCCGTCGAAACTTCAATTGAAATCCACGCAACGGTTATTCGGATGGGAAGAAAATCAAACACCTCCTGCTGCTCCTTCCGTCCGCCTCAAACATCCACCGACGAGAACGCAGTCCGGTCCACCGAACCGGAACACACAAATAAAAATCAGATTAATATTGAATGGGACTCACGTACCGGTAAGGTCATGAAAACGAATCAAAATCTCGCCACACCACTTGTGCGAAGGGAACAGAAAGGTCGTAGCAGCAGCAGGAAGAAAATAGGAAGCATTACTGCGAAAGCTGGGGGCTAAGGGAAGTTGCAGCCGGTTGAGTAAGAAATAAATTTTTATTACTTTTTAAATTTCACCCCCGCTCCTTTCCCGCTCTGGGAGGATCGGTACTGAGGTAGACGCGAAATCGGTTTGGTGCGGCAAGTGTTTCCGACCGTGCGTCTCCATCAACAATGTACGGTCTGTGGTGTCATCAAGCGATGCAGCGTTCGCTTTCTAGGAAATAAAAAAACACACAGACACACAGACACAATGTAACAATACCCGGCGTGTCGTAAAATGCTCCGTTTGACTTCGTACGTACAAAATCAGAGGGGAAAAATGTAGCAGTATCATCAGTTGCCGTACGCCACCACTTTGCACCACTTTACGACCACGCCATCTCATCCCGAATCTTGGAACTGGATTAGGGTGAAATGTTTGCCGCAAAGGGGTGGCATCATCCACTGTGCTTGAAGTTTCCTAGCAACCGAAAGGATGTGGAAAGGGAAGATACTTGTTTCGTGTCGTTCATACGCCACCGTTCGTAGCATTTTCAGAACGAAACAAAAAAAAAAAGAAACAGAAACTAAAATCACCCGATAAGAAGCGAATAAAATCGATTACCCGCGGGCAAAGTGTGTTTTGCTTTTCAGCGCGAATAGAAAGCTTGCCTGCAGGGCGCTAAGAAATGATAGGAGAATAAAATTTAAGCTACCCCTTCACAGCCGCGACCTGCGTGTCCGGTCTGGGGCGGGGTGCACCAGCACACAAAAAAGCGGACGTTCTTCTGTCGGGCCCTCCGGCAGCTCATCTCGGGTGTGGTGGAATTGTGTAAACATAGCCGATTTCTCAACCAGATTTCCACCAGCTTTCCGCAGGTGACAGTTGCACGTAACGAGCCGGTAAAGGATGTCAGTTGCGGTGATATTATGGCGACAGACGCATCATCATCATCATCATCGTCATCGTCGTGATCCTTTTATCATTATCGTTCTTATCGGTGTGATATCGTGTAACCGGTTTTGGTTTCTGCCTCGCCGCGATTGTGTGTCGGAAAAGGAACTGTTCCGACGACGAGGACGACGACGACGACAATCGAGTAGTGCTGTTGCTGTTGCTACCGTCCCCATTCATCATCATAACCTCCATCTTCCGTCCCTGCTTTATGGGGAAGCAGGGTGGCAAACATTTGCATAATACTATCGACCGAACGCCCCGAAGGACATTGGTTTTTCACAGAACCATTTCCCATCGGATCGGTGCGGCGAGCGGTAAAAAATGAATTCTATCCTATCGTGCGCCTTACTTCTTAGCAATATCCATCACTCCTCGATCCAATGTGCACAGGCTCAGCTCCACAACTGCAGGACAACAGACGCAACGCTGTGATTGTGGTGTTGTAAGGCAAAGTGTTTACAACGTTCGCCCTGGACAGGGGCGACGGACAACGACGACGGGAACGACACAACCGACAACGTCCATTTGTTCGCAGAGCTGTAACAAGTTTGGCGACGTGTCGCTTTCTTTTCCACCGTTGCAACCCCTTTTGACTAAGTTGTCTGCTTTCGCGTCCGCTTTGCTTTGTTATCCAGGCGCTGTTTTCTGGGTTTCGCGTTCTCCCTTTTCGCACTCTTTATCCTCGTCCGACTTCGCGGTGCGCTTTGTTGCCTTAATCTCTTACCCATCTTGCCGTTGACATTTTCCTAATTGAAATCGAATTGAAAGAAATGGAGCGCAAACCCGAGACCCACACGCGCGAGGCTGGACAAGCTGCTGCTACACCCGGTGAAAAGTGACGCCGCACCATTCCTGTAACGTAACGCTTTCCCCCCTCTAGGCACGTTCAACAATATTTGATAGGATTTTGCTCATCCTTCGTCCTTGCTTCGTGGTTGCGTGGTTCCCTGTTGAAAGACGCACACCTAGCAGCAGCCAACTTGATATCCCAATTTTTTTTTCAATCGAAAGTTTACGAGATTTTCCGCACGTACCAGGCGTTGCCCGTTCGTGGGCGGGGTAATCGAAGAAATTTTATTAACTTTAATGCATTGCATTACCAATGTTTGGATTTCAGCAAAACCAACCAGTCTACCCGGCTTTGCAGCTTCCGCATCCATTCTCTCGGTACGGTGAATGCGTGCATGACAGTAAATCAATAGACTGCCGACGGAAGTCGGAATGAGAAAATGATGCGATAAACCCAATTTGTGAAATCGGGAAAACCAAACTGATAACATTGAATGATGCGTTAGGTGAGCTTTTCTTGTGAAAATGGAGTAGCATGTCGGTCAATTAAAACAATTCGTAGAAAATCTATGTACAGCTATATACGTAATGTGGCAATTATTTGCAGGGCAAAATGATATAACACGTTTATTGCGCATCAATAGTCTCTAAACTGAAAAATTATCTTGCTAGCCTTTTGTTTTTAACCATTGCTAACAAACACGTACATGTGTAAGTTTATCATTGAGTAGATGTTGCACATGTAATGTCTGCCACAGAGGGAAACGCATGTATGTTCACTGTTCAGCAATACAGGGCACCCGTGACATTGAGATGGAGATTCTGGGAAATATCTTATGTAAGACAACTCTGATGTTGACATACGGAGATGATGTATAAATCTTGGACCAATATCTCATATGCATTCAAAGACCCAAAGCGGATTAGACGACAGTAGAGAACTTTGAATTGCATATTAACGTTGCAATGACCAACTTGATCGAAATCAAGTTTCGTGCAAGCATGTTGCGATCCTGTTTTGGCGCTATGCTGACTATGCTATGAGACTATGCTGTACTTGTATTACTATGAGTAATAGTTAGGTTGCAGTAATTTGGCTTTGTCGTTTGTATGGCATGAAGATATCACCAAACTTTTCATTTCTATTGGGCCATGCGCACAATATAAACGCTTAGTGCTAGGCAGGTACCGATGCTCCGTCGCATAATTTAAGTGTTATGTTTGGTACAATCGAAGCATTTTTATTTAAAATACATCGGATAGCGCGTACATGTTACAAGCGATAATAAAGAATACCATTTATAGTTCTAGACTTTTACATAATCTCTTGAGAAATCTATGCGTAAGTTGCTTCTACCGTAACAATAAAACAGTTTATACTAAATAGATATTTTTACTCGTAAGCACTAGAATATCATACGCCGAAACATTTTAAGTGTCTAATGCGGCTCTCACTCATTTTACGGTTTGCCATGCCTGGAAAGAGTATGCGGCAGCGCTTTGCTTTAAAATTAATGCTTCCGCACTGCTCGGCGATGTCGCCGCTGCCACACACGAGCAAAACATCATCCAGAGCGCGGTTAGACGACGGTGAACGACAGATTGCTTTTGGCGGATGTTTTTGTCTGCTTCTTTTTCTGCCGATGTTGTGCATCGTTATTTTTCACGGTCGGATGTCGATGTGTAACCGGCCGTCGAAAGACATCGGACGTGTGGCCGGCCCGCAACGGGTCCATGTTCTGGCGCTCGCCGTCGTGACGCAAAAACGGAGGAATCACTCAAAATGCTTCGGATATGTTGTTGCGAAAATAAAACAATTTTTGTCGATTGGTGCCACAATCTCTCGGCTCAGATGGACCGGAAAGTGGAAGAGCAGCGGCACGTTGGAAGTATGTTGAGACCTTCCCTCTCAGTGTGGGCGCACATTCGGCAGCATATGCTCACACGTGAAAATGAAGCATCCACAACAGAGCGGCCTGACATGGTGCTCTTAGGTGAACACCTTTCATCCCATTCCGTCGTAGTGCGAGCAGCGTTTATTTTTTTCGATGCTGCTTGCCCCACTTTGTCCACTTCGACACGACTTCCGACACATAGAAGAGCGCGGTGCGGAGCTTTGCGTACGATTGACGCGCTTGTACCGGGCATCGCACGATCATGGGTGAAGTTGCTACACCGTAGTGGTGGCTGTTGCTGCGATAGACGGCGTCGACGCGTCTCCACGTTTGCACGCTGAAGTAATTGTACATGAAAGGCTTCCAACGGCATCAAAGATTCCTTTTCATCCCCATACATTCGGGATACCCACGGGAGGGATTTGGGATGCATAGTATGTGTTAATAAAATTGTATTTCCATTTTTTTAATAATAAAAACAACTTGGCTGCCGTACCAAAACGTGCGCCCCAAAGAAGCGTAACTCAAGCTTCTAAAGCCAACTTGGACATGGAACGGATGGGACGGCCATGGATAAACTCAACATGGTTTAGGTTATGTTTTGTCTGTCCATAACGGAAATTGCAGATTTTTTAAACACTTTTTCTTTGCTTTCAGCTCCGGTCCCGAGTTTTCAATTAGTTTATGCGAGTAATCGATGCTTTGTTCAGCAAGAGGAATACAAATTCGCGGTTCAAAAAGATCCGTGCCGTAGCGTCGCCGTTCATCATTTTTTGTTTTGTTTTAGAAACGTGCAAATTTTAATTGAATAAAAAATATAAAAGTCAAGAGGCGGTCTCAGAAGGATATGTCGGATCCCGGTAAATAATTATGAGTGTAATGAAATTAATCCACTTCTTTAGAGCTTTCATTAAGGAACATAATCTAATAACATACTTTTCGCCAATATTTAGAGCTTCACCCAACCTAAATGGTTTACAAAAACAAAACAAACAGATCTTTGAAAGCCAACACCTAAGGTTCCAGTTTTTCCAACGTTTGGGGAGTGTAATAAAGGCAGGCCCTTGGTTGTCTGTATCGAGTTCCAATAACTAACCTGATATTCTTCGTGTTAGAAATTTAAAATACCCAAGCTGATTCAAAGCAGGTACGAATTCTTCCCGGTTGTCTTGCCTCATTCAGGACATAAATCAGGACATTTACAGACGGCTTTATATTATTGCCTTTTAACGTTCGGTGTTGTTTTGGCGAAAGACATCATATTTCAGTGAAGTGCCACGTTTAAATGCGATGTTTTTTACGTCTGAAAGAAGGTGTGACGAGAACGCAAGGAAGCCCCAAAGCCAAAATTGGAGACTCAAGCAAGTGGTGAATTTGTTTTGCTTTCCCCACGAAAAAGGGACGTTCTTTGTACGAAGGGAAGGTTAAGATTTATTTTCAAAAGTTTGCGCCCAATGCCGAAGAGCGTGATAGCAGGCACCGCGAAGCCCGGACTCTTATTTTACGGCAATTGGTTGATTTAATTATTCATGCTATTGCTCGTGTCGTCAATCTGAGGGGATGAGGGAAGCGGAAAATGATCTCTCTTGTTTCTGCTCACATTACACCCCGCGGTTTCCACGGTGACGGTAAAATCTGTTTTCGTATAATCTTTCATTGGACGTTTAGTAGAGTACGTCTCCGAACCGACTATTCAAACCACACTGGACCCACGTGGGTGTCCGTCGCATTGCATTTCCTTTAGCACGCAATAGACGACTTTCAGTTCTCAATACATTACTCTCCACTTATACGGACTCTTTTGGACATAGAGAGAAAGGTGGCCACGCTCCCGGCATGCCCTGTTCTCTGCTCAACGTGACGATTGAACGTGACGCGAACACTTAGCTGGTTCTGTTTCGTTTTGCTAATTCAATTTTTCGATATGCCGTTGTTATGCCCTTCTGAAATTTTCGTACTTAGTTGTTCAGAGACTGAAAGAGAGAGAAGCGAGATATATGTATATATAGATATATAAATGAAAAGTAAATTTACTCTGCCTATCCTATGGGACATAAACGTGTGAAAGTACATTAGCTCAGTGGAGCTGTTACATAACGGGGCGAAAGAAAAGACATGCCGAAGCGTGCATCATGTGTTGTAAATAGATCCAAACAGAACAAAACGTTGAAAGAATCTCCAGTTCACCTCCAGCAATGCTGATAATGCGACAAAGAACGTTAAGAAACGCCATCCAAACGCCAATTTGCTCCATATCTATTTTCTGCGTTGTACAACCGAGTCGCACCAACCGAGTGCGAGAATCGGTTCCATTGTAATGCGCCAGAAGGTGGTATTGTCATTTGCAAATGCAACCTTCAATCGTGCCCCGGGATGTGGTGGCACAGTGGATCAGATCTTCTGAGAGCTTTCACACTCCGCCCGATACCTTTTATTGAAAGAAAATGCAAATGAAATGAAAATGTCATCCCTTTAATTTTAGATTTTATTGCTTTTCTTTAGCCGGTGGCAGTCACACGAAGCTGAGGGCCGGAGATCACATTCGCGGTTCAAAAAGATCCGTGTCGTAGCGACGTGACCGGGTTGTGGAATGTGTTTTCTGGGATGGAATATAAATTTGCTCCCCGTTTACTGTTCGATAGCAAGCGACAGACAAGCGGTTATTGGAAAAGCTTTCGCGTCGCCGTTTGGTGCCGGGGATATAGTGTATACTATATACGTGGCATTATTATTCGCACGTTTGGTTTCACAATGTAAAGGCGAAAAAACAAACATTATGGCTTGTGATTGGTACCTAAACTAGATGCGACAATAATGTTGGAAGCTGTTTGTTTTAAAACCATAGTATCAACCCAGTTTACTACTTATCGTAAGAGCATCTTGGTTAACATGGTGCAATGTATCTTACTTTAGTTTTCTGCAAGAATAAATGCTCGCTAATTCGATTGCACTTGTCACATTCTATTGAAGGATGTGCCAACGCAATGGCAGTGTTCACTAATGGAGTTCACCTAGAACGACAAATGGCCACCATTTCTCTTCCTACGTCTCACACCCATCGCATCGATTGTGTTAGCAGGTCATGGGATAATGAAAATAAATTTTCATTTAAAAACAAATTATGTTTCATCCAAGCACTTGCCCTTTTGGTCCGTTAACCTAAGGCTGGCAAAAAAGGTCCGCCCTTTTTCCTCGCACCGCACCGAACAAATCGCCATCACCGATCGAGGACGAACTTTGGATCGTTCTCTACTAGGGATTCTTTTCTTGTTTTGCCGCTAGCCGGGCTTTTGCCGCTGGCAGGCCGGACGACCAGGCGCGGGGGCATAATTACTCCCGCTTGGATGAATTATAATTAGATTTTGTCTTCCGAGATTGAGTCCTGTACGCGAAGGCTCGGGCCGGGTCAACAGCAGAGTTTTTCACCGCTATCGCAGCAGGAGATCGAAGCCGAGGGCGTAAAGAAAGTGCTGTGCCCAAGCCGGAGGAACTTTTCTACACGGGTTCGTACACATTCGCTCACGTTGGATTGTTCACCACACGCCATGCAAACAAGGGATGGATGTGTAGGTGAAACGAAGCAGCAAACTTTACCTTCAGACGGCGACGTTCGATTTTATTTTCTTCACATCGCAATTGGTACTAAGGACCAGACACGCACAGTGGGCGAAGGACGAGCTGCAGGCAAGTAAAACACCTGCTGATTCCTTGAACACTCGGTGACACTGTTCCTCACGACCAGTTTGACGTCATTGTGCATTTTCCTGGCCTTTTTGTTGGTGACAGGTAGGCGGTCAGTGCCAATAAGATGCATTTGAAACTCCCTAGCAGCCTCCTCCCAGTCACTCACACTGACATTCGTTACATTTGGCACGAGACGCAACAACACGCAAGTGGTAGTGTGCAAGTGACCTGCGATGATAAACATTCGTCATCGCATATAGCAGCTCTTCCTTGTCGCCGTAGCGCGGAGCTGGTGGTTTCGGTTGTGAGATGCTGTGCATCAGCTTGCACCGCCGATCGCATCACACGTCCAGCAGTTGGGCGCGACAAACAACCACGATGACACCGGGCAGTAGTATGTGATTTACTTTGGTTCGGTGCCAAATTGAAATTTGTTCCCCCGAGACAGCTCCGTAGACGTATCCTGGGACCATATGCACATCTGCGCTAGTCCTTTACATAAGATTGCATGCGTGCGTGCGCGCGCGCTCGCGACTCTAACGACAGCCCCAAGAAACACGCGACAAGAAGTGTGCCAAAAGATGGGCCAACCTTCGGGACAGCCGATTGGGGCGAGATGTTACACACAACCGACCATCTCAACCGTCTCGGTT
Organism: Anopheles gambiae; assembly: GCF_943734735.2. Lineage (NCBI taxonomy): Eukaryota > Metazoa > Arthropoda > Insecta > Diptera > Culicidae > Anopheles > Anopheles gambiae. The sequence goes on from NC_064601.1 coordinate 46,979,941, forward strand.
AGCTCGGTAAATGGAAGCATCATTGCCCGTCTGGTAGACTATGTTTGGCCACAGAAAGGTCATCGGGTTTGGGAGCAGGTGCATCAAGCGCATTACTGTAGCAATCGATGTAAATGTGCTGGTGTTTTGTTTTGTTTTGCATTGCTATGCGAGATTGTTTTGCTGATTTTAAATGGCAAAATGTGCTTAGAAACAAAATTCGAAATACTCGGTGTGGTTGAACATTGCGACCATCATGTTAATGGTGTTGACGAAGCTCGCTCGATAAAATGATGCTCTTTGGAGGGAGCTAACATTCTCATCAAAATAAACCAACGCTAAAACCACCAAGAGACTAAAATAATGAAAACACATTAAAACTCGCACAGAAGTCGAAAATAAGCAAAACAGAAAAGGTCGAAAAGGGTCCGTAATGCTAATCCATGGCAGTGGAAGTCATTTCAGACATACCCTCTTACTCTGAAATGAAATCAAAACAAACACACACACACACATAGGCACAATCACCAGGCTGGGCGTCCTAAGCTCGTGTTGGAATGATAAGGCATAATCAGGATATTATGCTTCGGCTTACTTGGTCTACGTCCCAGTTTCCAGCACGCTCAGAATTGATGAGTAAGGAGTAAATTCAGAAAACTCTTCAATATTCTCGCCCTACTTCCGAAACCAAAAACACTTTCCGGAGTTTGTGAACGAACTCATTGCATACCGGTCACGGAGTACGGTGTGTGCCGGAATGAGCTCTGGCTGTACCACAAGGGACAGCGACGTTTAGACTGGATAGGGGAGGTCGCCCGAAGTAGTGGCAGACGGTCGGCCGGACGGCCTAAATGGCGTAAGCGTATATAAGTAGATTGGGAAATTCTACGCTACGTTTCCTAACAGGTTCACCACTCGCTCACCTGGGCGGCAGCGGCCGGGCTGTGCCGGTGGTAGAAGAGGTGTACACCCAATCCGATACGTCCAACAACGCTCATAAAAGTCATCGGGAAAGATAAATCCAGAAAGCAGAGCATCACACCGAAAAGATGACACATGTTTCGTTGGTGCGTAACGCGTTTCTTTTTTCTCCTTCCCAATGGGTGTTCCCCCTCTTGACGCATGGGTGTTGTATGGCGTCGCCTCCAATATCCGTCTCTTCCCTTTTATCCAACGGTGAGTGTTGATGATGATGAGAAACAGAAGAAGTTAGCATAAGAACTAATTCGTCCGTTGACGACGAGCGTCGACACGCGTTCGGCGACGCTGCCTCAATGCTGCTGTCAAGCTAAAGCGAGGGACCGAAGCAAGGGGGTTCCGCCAGCACTCCCTTTTGACCGGAGAGCATTGGGTTAGAGTGTGGAGGTGAAGTGAGTTCCCTCCCGTCCTGTTGGTTTCATGCTGCCGAACCTCTAATATTAGCCGTTTTGCTATTTTTGGCTTAATGTTGTTGTTTAGTTTTCGTACACGGTGCGATGGCGCTATTTCCATCGCAAAGTGAGGGGTTTTTTTTTTACTCTGGCGTGGAAAACATGACGAACGAGGAAGCTGAATGGCAACATAAGGGAAACTTTTACACATCTTACACATTTCGGAACAAGGTAAGAAAATGAGTTGTATGTTTATGTTGTCTGTATATGGATCTGGCTCAAAATGGGACAAGATTTGTTCTGGGAGTTTTATTAGCTTTCGTTTTGAACTGTATTTATTTAATTAATTAATTTATTTATACTGAATACTGAATATTGAATACTGAAAATAAACACAAAAAATAATGATACATAAAAACATATTTTCATCTTTTGTCAATTTTTCAGACTAAACAAACAATACCAGAAGCATCAATACATTCCCTAGGTTTTTTCCATTTACAACAATGAACATAATCATCGGAATATTAACAGAAAAAATTCAAATGAATGTTTCTAGTGAAGTTTCTAATGAAACATAAATTTCGTCATTTTGGATCAGTATATCATCAAAAGAAAACATTTCACAAAATTTAAGCTACTCTTTCAATTACATTCTCAAATAGTTGTTGCATTGTTTTATTCCGCGTAAGAATCTGGAAGAAAAATAATCCTAAAATCTAGCTGCACTTTTGCAAATGTTAACATTTCGCTTCCCTTTAGGTGGTATTGTATCATTATGGTAGTAGTTACAAGGATGGAAAACATATGGGATCATCACGCGACGACGAAGCCCGCCAGCCAGGTGAAGCGATGGATACAAATAGAGGAAGGAAATGATACCATGCCCCAGTGCTCTACAGTGTTTTGTTTGTTTT